>NC_056729.1:1318559586-1318579586 GCF_019279795.1 Protopterus annectens
AGCAGGATAGCAGTGTCAGTGGACATGCTCCGCAACATGGACAGAGAGGGGTGAGGACAACCATTATATGTTATGAAGCCAATTAGACCAGATTACATGTGTCCAGTGGACATGTGTGCGAAATGGACAGAGATTGTTTTAGGGGGAACAGATTGCCTTTTTTTTGAGAATGGAGTGTTGGTGAATTATAGTAGGTATATTTGGGGAGGTAGGTTGGGTAGGATAACAGACAAGACAGACAAGACAGCATACAGGGCTTGTATATGACACATGTGGGGGTAAACACCTTTGATGGGGAGAGGTGTTTGGAAGTCGGGAGCCCATGAGCCCCCTAGTGGAAACAGTCGGACTGAAGCCCCACCCATGGGCAGTCATCACTGCACCTTCATAGCCCCAAAAGTGGCTGTGCAGGGGGCTGGGTATGAGGTGCAGGCTGACCTTCTAGATGTGCCATGTGGTCCTCAAGCTAGTATAGCAGATCTCCAAACTCCCTGCGGAGCTCGCTATGCACCAGACCCCGGACCTGACGACGGATGACAGTATCCTATCCATGCCCACTCCCAGGGGTGGGTGAGCCCCATCCCCTGAGGCAGTTCCATCTGAAGGTGTTGCAGGACCAGTGGACGAGGAGGTCACTGGGTGGGCCCCAGACATGCTGGTGCCTGGTGCCATGGCCAGATGAGGTGGGAGTGGTAGGTCCACTGGGACCAGCCTTCCCAAACGTGCTATGGTGTTTCAATTTTAAAACATATACGGGTTAGTAATAGTCAGCACATTCCAGGATTAGGTATAACAGCATGCATGGATATTCCCATTAAGCCAAAACACCAGATATGGAACAGTTGTATAGCAAACAGAACACATGCATATATGGAACCACAGCGGCCATTACAACAGCATGCAGGTACATTGATGGCAGCATACCAACAATGTGGGAGTATTTCAACATGGCACATGCATAGAAACAAATGTCAGTATTTATCAAACAATAGGACATATGTCCCAACAGTAGATTTAATTGTACACATCGATTGAGTTGTGTATTTAGTTTATTGTTGCAGATATGGTGGGGTGGAGAGAAAGATGTCATTTAGCAACTTGTATATCCCTGTAGTTCTCATTACTTTCTTAGTCAGTAGTTCTCATTACTTTCTTAGTCAGTTCTGTGATCTGTACCTTACAGGTATTATTACACTACCCTAAGGCTTTAGTTTGGACAGTGGTATGAATGTAGACAACTATATAAATGAACTGTGTTTTACCTGAAGTACACACCTCTTACCTGGTATACCTGTGGAGCTATTGTTTGTTAACACTACCTGACTCTTTCTACGCATATTTCCAGATTCCAGGTTGATGTTATGCACATACCTCTCCATCTCTTATTGCACACACTTTGGGAATGCAGGTGAAACTGGGACATATTTTGCCCTGATAAACCTTTGGTGAGTTGCTACAATGACAGGTTTGTTTTCATAGACATTTTCCAAATATTTATAGGCCTAACAGTCAGTTATATGACATTAAATGCTGCCTAAATGTCAGAGATTATCATGCTGATATGCCAGGTGGACAGAGTAACAGGCAGCAGATATGGGCCAGTTATATGGACAATCTGGACAGATTTGTACAGTTGAAGGGCATGATTCTGCATGCAACTTACTACCACTCCCAGGATTCGAACCATGGCTGTGTCTGCTAAAAATAAAACAGTGTACATCACAGTTGAGTGTGATATATATATATATATATATATATATATATATATATATATATATATATATATATATATATATATATATATATATGTATACATCACAGTTGAGTGTGATATATATATATATATATATATATATATATATATATATATATATATATATATATATATATATCTATATTGTTATGTATCTTTTCTCTGAATTCTGTCTATAAGTCTCCAGTGGTTTTACAATCTGACCTTGTAATTACAACACTCTTATACAGGGTTTCATAGACAGTTTTATTATGTAGCACTGTGTGGATGACAGTGATGAGCAATACCTTATTAATCAGAGATACTGCAACACTAACACTGCCATACAATACCAGACTAAACAGTACCAGTCCAGGATTTCAATCTTTTATGTCTAGGCACAGTTTTCGTATCTTACAGGCCTGTGGGGGGGTGTTTATTAACACTACTTGGATGTTACCACACATATTACCAGATTCCACATTATTATTATACACATACATCTCACTCTGTTACTGCACACACTCTGGTCATAGCTTCACAACATGGGGGTGGAGTTGGGACATACTTTGCTTATTACTCTCATAACATTTTGGTGAGTTGCTAGAGTGACAAGTTTGTTCTTATAGATATATTTCTGACAGTTATGATGTCTGACAATCAGTTGTATGTCATTATTTGCTGCCTAAACGTCTGGGATCATCCTACTGACTTGCCAGGGGGGACAGGGTGACAGGCAGGGGACTTACACCAATTATCTGGACTTTCTGACAATATCTGTACAGTTGTGGGGTATAATTCTGCATACCGCTTACTACCACTCCCAGGATTCAAACCATGGTTGTGTGTGCTAAAAATGCAACACTTCACAGCTCAGTTGAGTGTGCTATTTGTATTATGTTGTCTGTCATTTCACTGTTTCTGTTTAAATCTCTCTGAGTTGTACAATATGACCTTGTGATTTCAACATATACAGACATTCCTGCACATTTTATTTATGTAGCACAGTGTGGTAACAGTGTTTAATACAACAGTATTATTAAGAGATTGCAACACTACATTACCATATGATACCAGAGTAAACACAAGCAGTCCAGGAGTTAGACTTTTATTGCCAGGCTGTTAACCTTTTATTTACATACAACCTATATAAGACTCTTCCTTCTATATTGTCTGGTTTATTCAGTACATGCCATACACAATACAGGTTTTATACTGGCAATTAAATTTCTACTACTTTTAGATTTCTTTCTTATGACAGTACATGCAAGATTATTACTAGCCTGTCTTGTGATGCAGCCTGTGCAGCCTACAGGCATGGGCTTCCCTATTCACAGCCCTCTTATTTGCTGCTGTCAAAGACATAAGAAGAATATTTAGCCATACCTATCCATAATATACATGAGCTGGCAATTATTAAACTGGTAGTAGAATGATACTTACACATGGCTGGGACATCACCCATCTGCCTAGCCTCTTTGATCCATTGAATTAAGAGTTCCTTCTTTCTCCATTTCAGGTCGGCATAGTGAAGCCTGACCTGCTTACCAGTTTGAGGGATGCCAGTGGCATTGGTGAGGTCACGGGCGAGACGGTCCCAGGCTTTTGCTTTATATTGGGAACCCTGGTACTGGCCCTGCAGCAGTTTCTGGTCATGGTTTTTAACAAGGAGTCCTGCCATGACTGTGGACTCCTGGATGCCCCAGCGCTGCACCTGGAAGTGCAGTCCTTCACCCACACTGGCCATAATGCCTACAGGAGGAAGCTGCAACCAGTTAGAGATGTATTTCCACCTGTGGGATTTAAATAGGGCTGATTTCTCGCACTTTGCCATGACTGGATGGTTTTGAAAATGCTAAGCTATGGGCAAACCTGCTTACCTAAGGCTGGCATTGCTTAAAGGAGTATACCAATGGGAAAACTGATTTAGCTGGCCTACACATTGCTTACACCTTGTAAGCAGGGGTGTGCAATGCTTAGCATTGCTTAATTTTAAATTTGCACACTATTTGCTGTTTGTCATTTATTTATCATTCATTACATGTTATATATTTGTTTGGTATCCATGATTCATGTGTGCATACACTGTATGGGGTCCTTGTGTTTATTGGGGGATGTCAACACTTTATTACAATGACACCTCACATCTGCACTTAATGCAGTACTCCAGTTCACATATTTATGTTATGTAGTAGATTATACAACATAAAACTTTATATAGATTCCTTTCACATGTATATTTTGATTTTGCTACAGTGAGGATCTGTTTGGGGATACTGCAATATTATATACTGTTGTGATGGCTTACTGGTTAGCTACTGTGACTATAGTGTACAGGGTCCTGTGTTCAAGACCTAAAAGGGCTGTTTATTTTGTTGCCGGGCAGAACAGCAGCTGTTGGATACAGAGTGATTAAGGCACTTTTAAGCAGTTGTAATCGGGTTTGTGCATGTTTGCATGACGGTAAGCAATGCTAACTTCCAGTTAAAGATGCTTACAGAGAGTTAGCTTCAATATTGCTTAACCTGTGTGCGTATTGTTTACCCCCACACAAATGGGCTTAAACCTACTTACTACTGCTTAAAAATGCTTACTCCCTCTTACCCATGCACTAGTTTAGACAGAAATGTAGCATGGCTCTTGGGAAAATGGTGGATGTGGACACTCTATGGATATATCATTCATTACACATTATAACTTCAATTCGTATCCCTGATTCATGTGTACATATACGGTATGGTGCACTTGAGTATATGTGTGGATTTTATATTATTATTACAATAACACCTCACATCTGCATTTAATGCAGTACTCCAGTCCACAAATATATCTTATTTAGTAGGTTATACGGCAAAAAAAATGTTCTTAAAGTGATTTCATATGGAAAATGGAGTTTACTACAGTGAGATTTGAACCAAGAATAACTGCTCGCAAAGTGAGCACTCAGACCACTACACTATTACAGTACTGCTTCAAAAGCATGTATCTTGCTATCTATCTTCATGTGCCATTTAAGCTACAGTATATGCAGTTAAGCAAGGGGCAAACCCACGCACCTATGGTTAAATTTAATCTGTTTGATAAAAAAATTTTTACTGCTATTTTCTCTTGGAGAGGACAGGTTTCACTTCTTGCTGTGGATTCCTGCGTGCATCTGCACATTTGGCAAACATCCTAGCAACCCCCTATACCTCTCAAGCTCTTCAGGCACACTATCTGGACAAAGCTTGACAAATTTTGGTACAACTACAGACATATTTTCATTATTGCTCTTATAAACTTGGAACAGTTGCTACGGTAACAGGATTTGTTTTAATATATGTTTTATCACGGATTTGAAGTCGGACACTGAAATGTATGCATTATTTACCGACTTCAATCCTGAGATCATCCCAGTGATTTGCAAGGAAAATTGGGGTGCTGTATGGCCGTGACATGTGGACATTCTGCGATGATTTGTACAGTTGGGAGGTATGCAGCCTCCTATGAGCATTCTTGCTCATTATTATTGCCAGGTGGCACTTCCAGAGTGAAGGGGCATGTGTATTTTGAGAGCTCTGCTCTCAGACACACCTCCTGTACTCGTCCACGCTCCATGTCTGCTTAGGAGCAGAGGCAGTGTGCCTTCATTACTATGCATGGCGTGCTGCCACACTGCTCTTAGACAGATGTTTCCATGCAGGAATAAGCTATTCCTGCACAGAACCTTACTGAATCCCGGAGATAGTGTCTATTTCTGTAGCTGGGATATTGCTATGTTGACATAAATACATACGCATTGCTTCTAGTCCATAGTCATTCAGTAATACAGTAAAAAGACTGTTAATATCTAAAATGACAAATATAAAATCTATTGTTTCATTGGACTCATACCATTTATATACACATTTAAGGAAGTCACTTATATCTCTAATATAACTTCTAATATTCACTAATAACTTACCAAATGAGTTTTGATAACAAACCAATTTGTCCAGAGACATTTTCAGGTAGAGGTTAGGCAGAAATAGTGAGAGTTAAGAGGGTAGGGGAAGTAGGGTAATGGGGGGATGAAAGGGTTAAATGGGAATGTAGGATGATTGGGAGAAAATGAGGGAAGGGTAAAGAGGGACTTAATGGGGTTTTATGCAAGTGTAACTGGGTAAGGAATCACATTTTGGCATGAACTTCCTAATGCCAGATATGCTCATGATGACCATATGTATTCTGGGAGAAGAAGTAGGTTTCAGGGTACTAGTTGGTGGCAGCTGGTCTGTATATATAACATATATATTATTATAAATTTTTCTTTTTTTTTTTTGAGAATTTGGGTATAGGCAAGGGGGTATTTGTGCTAAGCTTGGCTGGGACTTATGGTGTGGTTTATTGGGGGCTCCTGTTCTTTTTTTTTTGTTTTTTGTCAGCAGCTTCTTTGTGCATTTTCAGTGGTGGTTTGTGTGTTTTCCAGTGAAGGGCTTGAGTGGTTCATTGGTGGTGCTAGTACAGGGGAATAAGGGGTTAGCATTCCCCAACTTGAAGAACAGGTTTTGGAGTTTGGAGCTGTCTGCGAATAATAGTAGTTGCTGTATATATATAGTGAGGTACGAATGGTTGTGGGAGGTTGGTGGGACTGTTTTGAGGCTGAGAAGTGGCTGCAAGTATTGGTTATTATAGCGGGTATGGACCCATATCTCTCCATTGTTTAGATTTTCACAGAAGGTATAGATTTTGCTTCATGTTGTTGACCTGTTTCTCATAAAACTGTTTTTTCTAGCAGGTTAGTGGCTTTTCATTAGAGACTGAAGTTTGAAGTTAATGACAGACATGTAAGTTCAGACTTCGCACCCTTCAGATGTTTCATGCTACTGCAAAACCTGTTATTCTATTAACTAGTTAAGTTTGAATCCTAAGGGATGCCTATATTTCTTATTAACTTTAGTATGTAGTTCTTATTTTTTGTTGTATAACTTGACTTAATATTTTTTAAATGTTATAGATATCCTCTCTTGTACCTTGTATAAATCTATTAAGAAAATTGTTATAAATCACTGTAATTTTATCTATACTGGAGCTTTTCTCCCCGGGCCTCTACTGTAAACGGATATATGTCCAGCTAGACTAGCCCGGTCAACAAATGTAAAATAAAATAAAATAAATAAAATAAAAATAAAATAAAATAAAATTGTAAGAGAAATATTATTTATTTATTTATTTTTTTGCCTTATTCCCACTGTTATCTATGACTTTGTCAGATTTCTTGTTCTGAGAGTTTGAGAGGTATGACGTGGCCACAGCTGTTGAACATCTGGGTTCAAATGTGTGGTCTGTTCCTCATAAAATTTGTGGTCTTCTGACAAATTGCTGGGATGATCTGAGGGTTGAAGTTGCTAAATAACAAAGTCCTGCAGAAAGCATTTTCAGAAACAAACACTGTTAGGCTAGCTGGAGGTGGTGTGTGTTTACTCCCCAGGTTTCTTTCACCATGAGGTTGACAGGTGAAGTTTTCCGTCAGCTGAGAGGAAACAGTGTAGGGGTTTGAATGATGGGTTGGGGGGCATTTACTGCTAACCTTTGGCTATCCAGAATTTGGCTGAATGTCCAGATTTTATGTTACGCTGCCTTTGTGCCTCATATTTTGATCTATTCCTAATAAAATTGCAGTTTTTCTGGCAAATCATGGGGATGACCTAAGGTTATAGGGACCAGATTGCCAGGGTGGGTTCTCATAGGATCATAGGATCATGGGATGATTGGAAGTTACTAGGCTATTGGCCCTGAGGCCCTTATAAGCCTAGCCAAGAGTTTAGCCCATGCATAAAGAAATCAGCACCCGGTTCCTTTTCCAGCAGGGACACGGGTGGAATCCCAGGGATGTATTTTCTATTTCCCATCCAGTTATCCAGATTGTGCTTAAAAAGGGGTAAAGAGGTATTCTGCTTGATGTGGAGAGGGAGATTATTCCATAGATGAGGGAGTCTCTGGGACACAAATCTGTTCTGCCAGCAAGCCCTATTGATGTCACAGACCAGGTTGAGGATGCATGTGCGGGTTACTCGAGTGGAGCTTGACTTGCAGGTATGCAGTAGTCCCATCAAGGCGGGGTCCAGGATTGCCTTCTATGCCAGACAGAGGCCACCTTTGAGGAGTCTGTATGAAATAGAGTAGAGGCATAGGTCTTTTAGCCTATCTGTGTATGGTAGATTTTTGAGGGCCTTGATTCTTCTGGTGAGGAATCTCTGTGGTCTCTCCAGCTGCTGCATGTACTTTGTGAGGTACATGCCAAATGGGGCATTGTACTCAGTAATGGGCCTTATAAGGGAAGAAAGAATACAGGGATGTTATGACCTCCTTGTCCCTAGATGAGATACCCTTACTTATGAGGTGGGCCATGTAGAAAGCTTTCCATACAATGGAAGCAACATGGTGGTCAAAAGTCAGGCTGCTATCAATCTGGGTGCCCAAATCCCTCACAACTGACTGCATGCTTAGAATGTTGTTATTAATGTGATAATTTGTGGGGACATCTCTCTCGCCAAAAGGGATGATTATCCTTTTTTTTTTTTTTTTGTATTCAGCTTGAGGCCATGTTTCTGGCACTAGTCATTTGTTTGGGTGAGACCCTCTTGGAAGATGTCCATGTCACTAGGGGAATTGATGACAGCTCCCAACGTGCAGTCATCTGCAAACTTGGTCATAGCCCACTGGTTTTGGCCTGTACCTCAGAAAAGTATATCCCAAATAACAGAGGCCCCAAGATCGAACCCTGGGGTACAACACTCGATATGGGTCTACTGCTTGAGATGGCTTCCCCTATTTTGACTAGGTGGGTTCTATCAGTGAGCCACTTGGCTACCCATCTGGTAACATACCGACTGATGCCTAGGTGAGAGAGTTTATCTATTATGCCCGAGTGTGGAATAGTGTTGAAGGTTTGGGACAGGTCAGGGTAGGCAGTGTGCACTGTCTTCCCCTCATCCATGGCTTTGGTGACTGTCTCAAAAAAGTCAACCAAATTTAATGGACATGACCACCCCTTGACAAAGCCAAACTGTGTGGGATCGAGTGTTTGGAGGTTGGCAATGTCCTTGTTTATGAGGTCCATGATAATCTGTTCCATGGCCTTGCAGATAAGGCTAGTTAGGCTTATGGGTCTATAATTTCCCAGATCAGTGGACGGTCCACCTTTGTGTAAAGGGATGACAGTGGCTGTCCTCCACTCAGCTGTGACAAAACCGGTTCTCAGGCTTTGGTTGAATAGGGTGCCTAATGGTGCTACAAGCTCCTGCCTGAGTTCATGTAGGATGCAGCCTGGGATGTTATCAGGTCTCATGGAGGCTGTATTTTTTGCCTTTGAGAGAGCAATGATGACCTGATCCCTAGATATAAGGGGAATGGGGCAGGTACTGCGGATGTCCTGATTTACTGATGTGGGGACAGAGGGTTGAAATTTGTTCTGAATCTGTCAGCCACCAAGTTTGCTATATCTACGGCATTTGTATATGTGGTGTCCTCCATCAGTTCTGAACAGATCTGGGTACTACCTTTGAGGTTATGGACATATATGAAGAAGGCCCTATGATTGTCTCTAGTACATGTGGCCAATTTGGACTCAAAATTTGCTTTGGAGGATTTCACTAGTGCTCTTATTTCCTTTTTTAGGCTAAGGAGAGATTGCTTCCAATTGGGCACCTGCTCCTTATTGGTCCTGGTCACCAATTTTTGTCTTCTTTATAGAGTTTATTTATTTCAGATGTCCACCAGACAGGTTTACTCATCCATATTCTCTCCATTTGTTCCATGAATTTAATCATCAGTCCAAGCATTTGTTCTGTGAATTTTATAAAAAAAACAAACAAAAAAACTTTCATATGCTAATCGTGTCGGCGCTGTGTTTGGGTTGCATGTATGTTAATGAAAGGGAGGGGAATGACTCTCTTGTCATTGTCTATGGAGATGGGTGTATTTTCCATGGGTGCATTTTGTGGTTGAGGACTGTGGTTTTGTCAAGGGAGGGTTGAGAGTGTGTGAGTTTTGCGGGTTGTGAGTCACCTGAGAAAAATGCCTGTCAGGCGTGCATACATTGTGCAGAGTTAACGGCCATTGGAGAAGGTTGTAGTAGGCATAGCTCTCCATTGTCCAGATAAACACTAGCTTAGATGTTGAAGAACAACATAGATACTTATTATGGAAATGACTGCTTGGGTATATTGAATGGCTAAAAGTTCATTAGTGACCATGTCTGAGATATTTGTATGTATGAGAGCTGTTGTAATTCAGCTGTTGGATTTGATTTCAATAAGTTCAATATTGTGGGCACGTTTCTTTGAATAACTGAGTTCTTCTGTTTAGTCATCATTTACTCATTGGGAGTTTTGGATATTGAAGGGCTTTATTGAAGTGGCCATCGTAGTTTGTTTGGGGTATAGTTAATTTCATTAGTGGTGTTGGGTTGTTTGTGCTGATGTAATGGTGTCTGCTCATTCTGAGTCTGACTGCCTCAGGGAGTGAGCTCAGTGAGTAATTTGTGGTGCAACTGTCCTTGATTTTGTGGTGGTGGAAGAGTGCTGCCCATTATTTCTTACCATTTTGTTACTTAATGGCACTGTTATGGTCCTGCCTTGCAGTATGGATGTGAATTAGCTACTATTGGGCTTATGTACAACTGCAGGTAATGTTTGTGGCGGCATATGTGCAGTTCCATTTAACCATTAGTGGTGCTGTAGGATTTGCATCGGCGGGCATACACCACAGCCAACTGCATAGGTACATAGTTTTCCCTACGAGGCACATATTGGTATGAAGGATATAGTGAAAGGTAGATGCAAAATGATTACACACTAATAAGGGAATATATTGGAATAAGAGGTTGTATGTATATCACTATACCGCAGCTGGTGTGTACACATAAGATCTTCCAATTGAGAATATGGTAATATTTAGTCCTACAAGAGTGAGATGTTTTAGTGGTGGTGCACACTTGGTGGGGAAGGGATGCTTATTGAAGTATGAGGTTTTGAAAAAGTACTCTGGTAAAACAAGTGGGAATATAATATCTTAAAAAAAGAGAGATCAAAGAGTGGCACATTTTGCAGACATAGTTATCAACGGTACAGATGTTCATGGAATGTCCAGAATTTGCCTCTTAATTTTGGGCTGTTTCCCATAACTTTGTGGTAGCAGCAATGTCATTATGGATGAAAGTTTGTAACTAATGGCATACATTTTGAGTTTCAGAGTTAAGAGAGAAAGAAAAAAAGGAGTAATGAGGAGAGAGGCATGAGAAAGGTTAGAAGGGGGGTGCTTTCCTAATGCTTAAGGGATTCTTGTAGGAATTCTTGGACTGTCTTGTAAGTGGCAACAGTGGGATGATTTTGGGGAAATCCATGTGTTTGTATATAAATCTGTACTTTCCACTGGATATAAATCATAAAAGCAAGGAATTGTCACTGCACTGAAAAGGGACTTGACACTCTTACTAACAGCTTCTTAAAATTAACATGCAGCACTATGCATGGGAACCAGTGCATGACTGATCAACAGGCTGTTGTGATATTTTCCTAAAGTGTTCCTTAACAAGTTGGTACAAGTGCAAGCTGCACTTAAATTAGTGTATGCTCATTTGTAGTCTACACCATGCTTGCTTTACTTGAAAATGTAGGGGTAGTAGAGCTTTAGGTATAAATTAATTTTAGAGGAGAATGTTAAGGGGTAGCGAGGACATGCGGATGGATGGGTTTGCATAAAAATATGTTGCTGTTCTCTTAGTTGGATGGAATTCAGTTAATACAGATGACAGTGTAGTTATTTGTAGGCAAGTAATTGTATACCATCATTGGGCTATACAATTTTTGGAAGTGGTGCTTCTTTAGCCTCACAGCCACAAGGTTGGTGATTAGTTTCTTTATAGAATAGGCCTTTTAATGAAATAATGATTTAGTTCAAACATCAATTGTTATGACCCTAAATGAGGAATGTTCCTCGGGATGTAGTGCACCTGAGAGGTATGGGTATGTTATGGATGTATTTCACTCATTGTTTTAGGCATCATAACTGCCATTGCTGTGTGCGTGTTGTCATAGAGATGCTTGTAGAACAAAGCAGCACAGAGGTGAAGCTGTCAAGGTTGCACTGTCTTGGGGATGAGGGTTGTAGTCCAGTGTAGTGGTTCTGCAGTTGTTGAAAAGGGGAGGCCCCTGGCAGCACTTAATGTTGTCATTAAATAGTTTTGGTTATGTGTGTGCCAAGAATTTACAGTTTTTCTTTCTTTTGCAGGTGGGGAAGTGCAGAATGGGTATCATTCAGTGACCAGAAGGAATTGGGCTTGAAAGATGATGGAGGCTGTTGCAGTGGATGTCCTGGGCATGTGAGGAGGAAGTATGTTGGGGCAGGGTAAAGCAGGGTTGGGATTATTTATGGGGAGTCTGGGGTTTCCACAGGTGGGGTGGAGTCACAGCAATCAGGCATAGGAAGTTACTAGGCTCATGGCTCTAGGGTCCTTACTAGCTAGGAGAGTTGTTGGGAATTACAGTTTATTTTCATCTGTTTAGTATGTTAGTGACATGGGTGGTGCTGTTCATGCTGCTAGATGAGGTATGTCGGGTTGTTTTAAGATTAAAGGCTTGCTGCAGGAGTTTGGGGCACTTTTTATAAGGAAGGCTTATGGTAGGTGACTGTCAAATTGGTTAAATTTGTTGCAGCTGCCTGTGGGAAGGAGTTTGGTGGGGAAGATTTAGTTATTTGTTAGTCTTGGGAGTAAGGTAAGGCAATTCAGGTGGTCAAGGAGGATTTAGCTGAGAGTAGTATAGTTTCACAGGTGACAAGGCTATGTGAACTTACTAAATCATGGTCGATAGTTCATTGGTTTGAAGGGCTGGGGTATGTTTGATAGTGTGAAGACTGAATGCCAGTGGTGCCACCAGTACTACTGTATAGTACAGAAACCTGAGCAGTAAAGGCAGAGCAGATGTTGAAGAAGCTAGAGGTGATGGAAAAAAAGTGCCTGAGAAAGTGATAGGATGCACACCGTGAGACAGATTAAGAAATGAGGACATAAGAGCAGAAGTCAAAGTAGGCCCAACTGCAGAGAAGATCAAAGAGAACAGATTACAGTGATTCAGACACATGTGCAGTAAAGCATAAGACAATCTGGTGAAGAAGATTTGGAACAGACAGGAAAAAGGTAAGAGGAAATGAGAACATCCAGCAATGATGTGAATGGATTGTGTGAAAGAAGATCTGAGACAGTCAGGCACGAGTGTTGAAGAAGGCAAGACTGTGACACTGAATCGAGAGAGATGGTGATAGTTAACACGATTCCCCGACCACATGTAGAAAATGGAAAAAGGGAGCTAATGATGATGATGGTGATGATGGTATTGACAGATTTCGGCTATTGACAAGACAGGGTTTGTTGCGAAGGCTGATTTGATAAATGGAGGTCCATTGGGCTACAGTTCATGTGGATTTTATTTTATGGATGTAATGAAGTCATTCAGTGGGTGGTTTGTTGGTCATCAAATTATATGATGTTCATTAAATGTTTTCTTGCTTATAATGGATAGTTGATATGATGGCAAGATTGATATTAAATTGATTTTTGAAAGGAAATTTAATTTTGACCATTATTGTATACATGGGGTGGTAAAATACGCCTGCAGTTAGGCATGATGGTCTGCAATTGCCCTTGCATGGTTTCACATAGCATTGGGTTTAGCGTTTTGGTGGAACATTTGGCAAGTAATGACCTGGGAATCACTATGAAGCCACTATTGATAGTTAGGATAAGTGAGAATGTAGTTAATATACAGGGTCTATATTACATACTAGAACGATTAACTTGTCGAACGCCCAAACGTCAACAGCTAAACAGCGAAGGCTTAAAACCATGAACGGCCACTTCCGTGAATTTGCTTGGCCATGAGACACTAAAACAAATTTTCAAACCCTAATTGAGTGGGGGATTCACCCCCCACTCCCCCAAATGTGTGGGGCTGTGCCACCACACACACCCTAACTAAATATACCAACTCCGAGATTGAGCTACATTGGGGAAAAGCACAAATTCCCGATAATGGCCAAGTGAATTTTTTTCCCTATGAAAAAATATGCGGAAGTGGCCATTCACGGTTTTAAGCTTTCGCTGTTTAGCTGTCGACATTTAGGTGTCCCACAAGCTAAGCCATCACTGTTCTAATATAAACCCAATATACAGAGGTTATATAAGGTTATGGTTATTACTTTAGCACTGGAGAGGGATTATTGATTCAATTTTAGCCATTTAGGCAATTGGCTGCTTTGCATATTTATATGATAGGGCTTTGGGAGGCTGCTGAAAGGGATCCTGTTTGGTTTAGAGACAATGGAGTACACTGAATGATGCTGACTTAACTCTTTCAATGTGCAGTTAGGTTGTTGCAAGTTTTGGTAGGAAGGAGGGGGAACAGCCTGGTTAGTCTGGTGGATGGAGAAGAGAGGCAGGCTTGCCCTTGTGTTCCCCCTCAGGTGTTTGATGTTCATTTCAATGAGTTGGGAAAGGAAAGCAAGCAGTCGGACACTGCTAGAAAAGTAAAATAAGTGAGCGGAGGTAAGGATGCTGCTTATTCAGTTGGATGTTGAATTCAATAAGTGATAAAGGATGTGAGCAATGGGAAGCAGCTTCATAAGTAAAATAAGTGAGCAGATGAGGATTCTGCTTATTTGGTTGGATGTTTATGTCAATAGGTGGTACATGAAGTGAGTGATGGGACACTGCTTCATATGGAAAATAAGCGGGTGGAGGTAAGGATGCTGCTTATTGGGTCAGGTGATCAAGGTCACGATGCTACTTAACAGTAAGTATAAGGATGTTTATGCTGTGATTAATATCAGTAACATGGATGTTTATGTGGCGGTTAATAAATAATCTTGGTCAATAAAGCTATGTTTATGGAAATTTAATAAAGGTTGCCAAATGTCACTAGGTGCAATGTGTTTATTGAAGGAGACTGGGACAATTACAGATTGCAAGTATGCAGATATGGGTTCAGTGACCCATCCAACTTCAGATACTATAGGTCTCTTAAGTTGTTTGTGCCTATTTTTGTGTAGTTTAGGTACACCATATAGCACTGGTATAACTGGAGATGGAGTATTAAAAAAGTTAAACAACTTAATGCTTATATCATTTTTAAGCTGTAATTCATAAATAAGCATATTAACTTTACTAATATACTTAGCAGTCTCAGTAATGGTAATTTTGGTAAAAACAGATTTACCATTTAGAAATTCAGCCATCAGTGCATCATATCCTACCAAATATTACTATCACTCCTCCTCTGCTTCCTTTATAACAATACTGTTATCATGCTGCAGTTTCAGGAGAGCTTCATACCCAGCACATGTTAAATTATACCACTTTTTAGCTTCTTTCTTAGTGTAATGTTCAGAAATGTCTTGTTCACACACATTGTTAAATGCAGTAACTATTGGACAGTTTACAGATATAAAAGTGCTTAGTTTTCTACATACCCGAGCAGAATGATGAACACTATCCTTGAACATAAACTTCAGGCTTAAATTTCTTATAAGTAACTTTGTCTGTTAATGCTTCAACAACTGCGTCACTCAATCTGCAGCAGTATGACTCCCTTTGTAGCTATCTCATTGACAGTGCACCGCTGAAAATTGATCTTGTAGTTAGAGATCCAGGGACCTATATCGAAAATGAACTGTCCATTGATCATCTTGTATCCACTTTTGTAAGGAAGTCCTTTTTCATTGTACAGATTATATTCAATGGTATTGCATCCAGGTCCAGGAATGTGATCATTTAACTGTACTCTACACTCATTAGGACATTTATTGAATACAGTGTCCCTTTCAGTATGCACCTGTTCATACATATGTCAAAAATGAGTGACCACGATGTTTTCTCACTAATAAAATAAAGGGCCTAAGTCATAAGGACTCTGCAGATCACCCCAAACCCTTGTCCCTATTATTATATCATTATCATACAGGCTACTGAAAGGCAACCTGTGCCTCATGTATATAGCTTAAGTAGACCTTATTATGTCTGAACTATTCACAAGTCCAATGGTATCATAAGTACCCACACAAGGGATCTCAACATCTTTTGTAAAAAAATACCACATGTTAGTGGAACAGGTTTGTATCACATAGAATACATTTCTTAATAACTAACTTCCATTTCAGTATAAAGTTCTTCCCTTACTGTAGTGTAATGTTATTTTGATGAATGGATGGTTAACCGCAAATTCATCCTCAGTTTTGTACTCCCTTTCCTCATGGTGAGAGGAAACGTGTATATGTCAGACCATATCCTTGTCTTTCTTATCTCTGATTTATTTGTACACAAAATATAAGGCCTAAATCTGCCATGGGAATGTAAGGCTAGACTTCTTAAGATCCTCACAAACCAATAGCCTACTAAATACCTATGAGCCTGTACTTGAATGAGACTTTATAGTTCTTCTGCTTACTGCATTGAAATTCTGCTCGCTGTAACCCTCTTATTACTTTCCCTGTCAATTCTCTGGCCTGCCCTGTGGAAATGTCCTATTCTGTGATCATTACTAACTCCACTTTTTCATTTGGGTGCACTGATTATCTTGCTTTTCCATTAAAAGGTGTCTGTGTTTGTTTATCATTCTACTGGACTGCAACTGGCTCATGAGATGGGTTTTGTGAGGTGTTTATTTTGCTTTCCAGTGACTGTGTACTTCCTCCTCCTCCACATATTTACAATTATTAGCAGTGAGTGTTTAGCCTAAATGGTGTTGCCTAAATGTATAGCACTATGAATGCATTGTCATACCTTTGGTTATTTCATTTCCTCCAAACATCTTTATTAAAATTTCACATATGACAAAGGCAATCTTACATTCATATAAATGAAAAACATGCAAAATGATACCACTTTAGTTGCGAACAGTTTACATCACAGACGCCATTGAAACAACTGTAGTTGCAAATATTATACATCACATATAAACCATCCAGTCCTTGTCAGTTAAGCATTACATGGCTCATTCAAATCCTGCCTCTTAAACTTCATTCCTGCTCTGCATATATTGTTACCACAGTTCCCATTTTTCCCATGTAGTTTGCTCCTTCTCTTTTCTAAAGATCCCGATTCCATTTGTTTTATCTTATTACTATATTCACAACTTCTAGTAACGTTGGTCTAAACTTTGATTTCCATTTTCTAGCAATTGCTTTTTTGACAGCTAACATAATTAGAATCAGCAAGGCTTTACTATGTCTAGGCAATACTGATTCTGTAGCATAACTCAAAAAAATCATCTCCCCAGTAAGTCCAATCTGCTCATTGAGCATCTATGACAGAGCAGTCTGCCAGCTCATTCCACTCCCAAAAAATATGTTCCCAGCTACATCTTTCTTTCCCATTACACCTCCAGCATTTGCTATCCACCTGAGGAAAAATTATTTGGAGTTTACTTGGGGTATAAAATATCTATGTAAACAATTCTAGACAAAGATCCTAAATCTTCTAGACTTTGTTGCATATTTGGGATATATACATATATCCCCCCGTTGTCTCTTTGTGAATTGCTTATCCAATCTCTCTTCCCAATCCACCTGTTTCCCACATCAGAAGTGCTATTCCTCCACCATGTACATCAGTATTTTGGCCAATTAATTGCATTTCGGATTCACTAACTGCTATTGTTGATTTCTATGCCTGGATATTAGTTTCTAGTGCATCTTGTCTCATGGATATAAATATGACACTCCAGTAGGATGTTTGCTTACATATACTGCATTTTAAGCCTGGTCTTATCATATTGCCTGGTGTTACATGCATGCTCTTCTTTCATGCTTTATGCATTCTCCTTTGTGAAGATATGCATATTCATAAGTGCAGTACTGACATCCATATCATAGTACAGCTAAGGTCATGTTATGTCTTCCTTAACAATCTATGACTGAGACTGACCTTTACTGTTAGATGTGGTGAGCATTTACTGACATTATTAGCTTGTTTTGCTTACTGCTAAGTACAATACTTTTTAAACTTTTTGGTCTGCATATTAGCTATATTAACTCTCTTGCAATGCATTCTTCTTCCATTATTTATGCTGCTGTGCATATCCTACAATACAGCTGCATGAGTTAAACCGACATGTGACAATAGATGTGCATATACATTGCCACAGGCATATTTATTAAACCTGAGCATCATATGTGCCATTGTTTTTATATGTAGTATGGACTACTGAGTGTTATTCATCAATGTTAGATTTCTGGATATACTTCCCTTCTAGAGGGATCAGAAGGTTCTAGTTTGTAACCCATCCCCACACACAACATATGCCTGTGCTCATGCTATAGGAGTGATACTGCAAAGCTGTATTACAGAGGTACATCACACCTGTAGAACAGCATTCTGAAAGAGATGTTAATCTGATGTCCATCTGCCTTTACAAACTTGGTAAATGAGCTATTTAAAATTTCATGGCTCTTATGAATGAGTAGAGGAATGTCTTTCTGTCCTTATACCTCAGGTCTCTCTTAAAACTAGGCAATAGGCCAAGTGCAACTAGCTATGCCAAAGAAGTATTACGTTAATGATGATGTCAGTTAGCAAGAGGCAAGGACATAGCTTCCACTATGGTTAGTATGGAAACAGAATTTGAGCTGTTACACTATTATTGTTGTGAGCTTGACAGAGTCTATTTTCAAAGAAATGTGGAGAATCATATCTAAAACTTCACTGAGATTTATGAACATCCAGTGATATGTACCTCTTAAATAGATCTGTGTTTTAGTACAATAGGTTACTTCTCAGCTTACTATATGTACTGCAAATATTTCCTGTTGACTAAAATTATCTTCCAGTGCACCTGACATGATGTCCTCATCAGCCCGCTGTGGATGGGCTACATAACATTTTCATTCTGTTAATGTGTTTTATGGCCTGCCATTATGTTATATTGCCTGTTATCTTCTTACTTTGCTGCCATATCCTGAATACCTGCAGCTGCCCATGAATTACCCTTCACATTCAACCCATGGCCACTGCCTGCACTAACTCCTGAGTTGATATTTTTTTTGCTTCTCCATTCATTTTAACTGAATGCCATACACTATGTGTCTGGTTGATCTCAATGAAACTAGTGTGTGTGTGTTTGCCTGCTTCTTGAAAAATCAGGTTACATTGCACCTGTTTAGCTCGTTTTGGTTAATATCATGTCCTTCACAGTGTTTTGTTCTACTGTTCACTGCCATAGTCATTAATCATCCAGAGATGTCAAAGAGACCACTTTGCATTGTTGATATTGCACATTGCTCACAACAATGCATGCACTGATGGATGTTAAAGTATCAGATTTGCTCACTTGTAAAAAACCTGCCTCATTACTCTGTATTATGGGATTCAGTCATCATCACAGTTCACTATTGCTTGTTTAGATGCTTACATGTCACATATTCATAGATTCATAACTACCAGACAATCCGTCTACACACTATTAAAAGCCTACCCAATAAACCATATTCAAAGGTTTACTGCACCCTCAAGGAGATCAAAAGAAGGCAGACCAAGGGAGGATTTGAGGCTGCTTCTTCCATTATTTAGGTTTCCCTTGAACTTAGCTATAGTAACTCTATGCTAGACACGCAGTTGAATCTTGTTCAGGAGACTGAAGTCAACATGCCAACATGACATATTTATCTGCTGATGAATGTTTACTCTGTTTATCCAGGTATTTTGGGAGCCATTGTCTCTGCAAAAAGAAAAGAAGATCAAGGAGCATCAGATCACCACAGAGGAGTCTAGAAGAGACCAAGTGCATTTAGTGGGCTGGAAATCTGTTCAGATTAAGGAGGGTCTTGAGACTATTGTTTTTTTTTTTTTTTGTTTATGTAGGCATCTCTGTGGTCTCTTAAGTTGAGACAAATACATGTCAAAACAGGCTTTATTTTCTACAATGAGTCTCATAAGAAATGAATAAAAGGGAATTAGGACTTCTTTGGATCTAAATAAAATTCCTTTGGAAATTAGATGAGCCACTTAGAAGGCTTTCTGAACTACCACTGAGACATTATTTTCAAAAGATACGGAGTTATCAACAAAATTGCCTTGATCCCTTACAGCAGTGTCTGACTGGAGAGAGATTTTGCATATATAATGTGGAAGTGTTTTGTTTACCAAAATGAACATTAAAACACATTTTTCATATTAATTTCCAAAACTATTGTCCTTGAATGTACAGCTAACATAGTCAACCCCATGTTGGAAAAATAGTGAGTCAGTGGAAGCTTGAAT
>NC_056729.1:1318584586-1318603415 GCF_019279795.1 Protopterus annectens
GGTTGTGTAGAAAACAAGTGAAAAAGCCATGTGAACACATCCAGATGTGCACATACATAAACAAGCCAATTTAATACAAGTATGTAGCAGTAACATCTGCATCCTGGACAGTTACCATGTCAGATATAGGCCAGGTATATCATGAAGTAACAAAACCCATAACGCAATCAAATGCATGTTGCTTAGTGTAAGAATACATGTAGGGGATATACACCTGCAGTAAATAAGAATGTTGTGTACAGTTAAAGTACTAATAAGATGTTAAAGGAGGTTTCTTTTTACACCCTACTCCATGTGCATAAACAATGCAATTCCACACCTCAATGGGTATGTGTAATCTCATAACATTTGCTGGGACATATGCCCTATTGTTATAAAAAATCTGCACCTACTTTGATGCATGTCCCCTGTTAAAGCACCACAATATTGGTGGCCTGTTGCCACCAATCATCCCTGCATGCTGTTGGAATGTCCACTGTCATTCAATACATGCATGTGTTATGCTTGCTGTTCAACTGTTGTAACCCTGGTGTGTTGGGTTAACGGGAATATTACTGCATGCTGTTACAACTAACTTGGAATGCTGTTGTCTATGTTGTAATTAAAAACGCCTAATCACAGAACGTATGTGAAGGCCTGTCCCAGCGGACCCACCTGTCCCACCTCAGCTGGCAGTTGCACCTGGCACCAGCAGGTCTGGTCTGGGCCACCCTCCTCCATTGGTCCTGTGCCACCTTCAGGTGGAAGCACTGCATGGGGATGGAGCTCATCCCCCCCTGCAAGCGTGGGCGGAGAAGGGCCTCCTGTCACCCTCCGAAAGGTCTGGGTTGTGGTGCGTAGGGAGATCCAGTGTTTAGTCACTGATCCCCTACGCGAGCCTGAGGTGAGAGTGGTACGATTCACGGGTGAGCCTGCCCCTCCTACGCAGCCCCCAGTACAGCAACCCTCGGCTCTGTGAAGGTCCAGTGGTGACTGCCCATTGGTGGGGATATCAGTCCCGCTGTTACCATCTGTGGGCTCATGGGCTTGCGATTTCCAAACATTTATCCCTGTCAATTGTGTTTACCCACCCCATGTGTCATACTCCGCCCCTGTATGAGTCTTGTTTGTCTTGTCTGTTTACCTACCCAACCTACCTCCCCAAATATACCTAGATCCTCTACCTCACTTACCACTCTCCCCTGAAAAAAAAAAAGGGCAATCTGTACCCGAAAAAAAAATTACGCCCCATACATAGCTTCCCATTTCGAACACATGTCCATTGGACATGTACACTGATAATTCTAATTGGCAGTACAACAAACTATGTTGTCCTCACCCCTCTCTCAGGGGTGGAAGGTTTCAAATTTCACTCCAAATTTTCAACATATGCACAGCTGCTGCTGGCAAAGAAATGGGTAGCTATGGACCTTCTCTACAGCCGTCCTGCACATCCCGAGCTTGTTTTCCTACTGTCTTTCCCTCTCTGTGCCCCCTTTTGCACCACTTTCCTATTGCGCCATGTTCCTTTCTTTCAAAGAAATTAGCGTGGGGGTTAGTGGGAGTAAGCACTTTTAAGTAGTAGTAAGCGGGATTAAGTGAGTGTGCGCATGTGTGTGCTTAGCTAAGCATAGCTAAGTGTCACGCAAACCCATGGAAACCCACTTACTACTGCTTAAAAGTGCCTTAGTCACTCTATAGCAGGGCCCTTGTTCTGCTGAGAAGCAAAATAAAAAACCTCTGCCAGTCTCGAACCCCAGACCATTGACAAAATAGACTGCATGCATTACCACTAAGCCACAGCAGATATACAAATAACTTGGTTCTGAAATAAGTATATCATGCATTACAATGACGGAATGTAAATGGAAATTAGGAATGGTATAACACAAACCCTTTTCTGTGGGTCTTTACCAGCAGTGGTTGTGGAATTGCATGACATGACTGTGAAAGGAGAACCAGCCATCCTAGCAGGGAATAATGTGACAGTAGCACCTTACAAACACCACACAGTATCAGACCAGGATAAACACTGGCCACAGGAATACAGTGCAATAACCACATTTGTATGGCAGTTAATTGTGTAAGTGAGAAAAAAGTACATACTCCCATGTATCCTGTGTTAGCATTTGGAGGGGTGCGTACATGTCTACACTGAGATGTGTGTACTGGAAGCAGCAACATGCAGGTATGAGTACAACATGCACATAACTGGCTGCAACCCTAGCATCAGATACGAGACATATACCAACCTTCAGATTGACACAACGGTGTCCAGAGCAAGCAAGAATGGGCCCCACCTTTGAAATCTGAAAGGGCTATGCCTACCTAACCTAGCATTTTATATCAGTGGGCTGCAATCACAGTGAGTAATGCAATCACCAAACAGCAGGCTGCATGCAATTACTGAATGGTGGGCAGCAACTGGTGCAGAGGCTGTCACATGCACAAGTGCAGATACCTAGAAAAGCAGGATGTACCAGCAGTCCACACATGCAATTATATCATTGCAGGTGTCATGAGACAGAGAGTGAGAGAGAGAGACATGCACACAGAGTGAGACAGAGACAGAAGAGAGGCAGAAACAGAGACCAAAGGTGAAATAGAGGGCAAAAACCCAAATCAAACCAGCAAAAAAAAAAAAAAAAAGATACAAAACCGTAACACACGGAGCAGATAAATACAAAGGTAAGGTATGTAGCTCAAATGTATGTGTTGGCATGTTGTAGATGTTCCCGAAGAGTACTCTACACACTGCAAATCATCCATGTGTGGCAGCAGTATGTATCTATCTGTATCTGCACATGTGCATAGGGCAAGGGACATACTGCAACTGTTAGTGAAGGGTGGACAGCTATCTGTCAGTGAATGTTGATATGTGCATATATCCATGTAGGTTGTAGTGTGTGGCCTAGAAGACAGCATGCAGTGCACTGGAGTAGCCTTAGGTCAACTGGTGCCCTAGGCAAAAGGGCCCCACAGTGCCCCCTACCACACTTCCTGGTGCCCCCATCCTTGTGTCCACATAAATAGTGGAAAAGCACCCCTGCTAGAGTGGCGCCCTAGGTGGCCGCCCCCAGTAGGCCTATGCCTAAGGCCAGCTATGGTAGTGTTGATATATGTCATGTGGTGGTTAAATGCTGTGGGACAGATTTGTCAGATCTGATGTGTTACAGACAGTGAGGCCTGCTAATGCTACAAGGGCTGAGGACACCCACATGCATTCTGCACAACACTGTGCAATGTAATCACATACCTGTACATTCCACAACTGTTGCATAAGTGAGATCCCCACCATGAAAGGTGGACTGTACATGTGCCTATATGTACATCCATGTGTACAGCAGTGGATGTGTACATGTATGTGCATAGATATGCATATATATATATATATATATATATATATATATATATATATATATATATATATATATATATATATATATATATATATATATATATATACACACATATAGAGTGAGAGAGAGACACACAGAGACATGGGGTCATATGTACCACAACAGGTGTGTGGTGAACAAGGGATTGACTGTAGACAAGTGTTGATACTGCAGTGCCATTCCACCTTCCCAAAACAGTGTACCCATTAACTAACACATAGGCAGAGATCTACCTAACAGTGAAGGTGTGATAGAGGAACATGGGACACAGGTGGACAGTAGCCTCCACTGTGATGAAGACAGTGCCACACTACACCTGTAATCTGTCTGTGTGGTATGTGTCATGACAACAGGTGTGTCATCTATGGAAGTATAGGGTAGGGTTCCCCTCTGCTCATCACAATGCCCTGTGTGGTACGTACTTCACATGACAACTACACCAGGTGAACAGGCCACTGACAGACCTCCCAAAGGGTAATACTGCCCGCAAACAGATGCCCTATGCAGACTGACTCACAAAACCACAACTACACTGTATTGCATACTGTCCACACAGAGGTGACCTCTGCCGGACATACAGAGATATGTCACACCCATAGCTGGGTGACAACCACCATGGCAACATATCACAATCCCTCGGGGTTACATGCTCTAGGGCCCTAAACCTTGTCTGCTCACTAAACAGCACATGCTGGAGGGATAGTTTCACATCTCGGACATATGCCATACACTAGAATAAACCACATAGCAATAGCAGACAAGGCTCCTCCTTATCAGTTGTTATAAATACCCCTGATGATTGTGTGGGAGATTGTTAATACTCCCCAGGAAACACCTCTGTGTTTCAGGTTGGCAGGGGGAAGTGAAATCAAAGTACGTGTGTCAAAGGCCAGGGTAGCATATGGCTAGGCTGCCGTAGGCCCTAGGGCCAATAGCATATTACCTACCTATGACACTATGCACTCACACATGTACTTAATGCAATAGCCACTATGTGAGGATGAATGAGTGTAACACTGAATGTGTGCAAGGTCTGTAAATGTGTGATAGCTTAGTGTGATGTTGTATTTGACATGGTAGTGCCTAACCTAGCTGTGAGGACAGCAACTGATGTGTAATGTACTGTTAGGCAAACATAGTAGTACGGCATATGATGTGACGTAGTTCTCCATTGATGAATGTGGTGTCTCATTGTAGGCTAAAGCAATGCATGTATGCTTAGTGAGTGGTACTGCAGGTGAATCCATCACCGATATGAACTGTAGTTCTACCTAAAGTTGTAGGGCTAAACAGCACAGTATGGTGTGTGTTCACATTGCTTGGAAACACTGTCATGTGTGTTACCTGTAGTCTGTACGGAGGACAGACTGCAGGCATAAGGGTGTGTAAGTAGTGATGCACAGCACCGTACGGTACACAGGTAATGCTC
Source organism: Protopterus annectens (assembly GCF_019279795.1). Lineage (NCBI taxonomy): Eukaryota > Metazoa > Chordata > Ceratodontiformes > Protopteridae > Protopterus > Protopterus annectens. The sequence goes on from NC_056729.1 coordinate 1,318,589,393, forward strand.
ATCTGTGTTGGCATACAGTGGTGCATTGTATGTTTGCCTGATGTGTGTGTGTGATTATGCCTGTACAATGGCTGCAATCATATGTGTGTTACAGGGTTGACGTGTGTATCCAGCAACATCTATAGTCTGTTACAGCAGTATGCCACCTATAGTAACAACAGGACACATCTGTTAGGTAGGGCTATGGCATCAATGACTAGGGTGTTTGATTGGTACTACTGTTCCTGTACTTTACACCCATTGCAATGGATGACATCTCTGTTCATGCATTGATGGGATATACACCCCTGTCTTGAGGTTGTGCAATGTGCCACAAACAGTGTGTCAGGTACTGTTGTATAGTGGTGTGATATATAGAGTCTGCCAGGCAGTGTTAGTTAGTTGTGGCTTGAGAACCACTAAGTGTTATTGAACGTGTGTAACCACTGACAGACAATAGGATGGTATATATGTCAGTAAAGTGATATCTGTGGGTAAAGGTGTAAAGTGTGCCACAGGACACTCTCACACATATTGTAAATATCTTTTTCAGCCAGATCGCCCACCAACATAATCCAGCTTACACTGCAGAAGAGGAAGAGGTGATAGTCAACAGCCTTTTGTAGCAGTACACTATGCTGTTCTCCAGAACCAGCCAGCACCAGCAGGAGTGGACTGCACTGTGGCAGGAACTTGTTAGTTGGGTAAATGACATAGGCATGCATAACTGGACATATGAGCAGGTACACCATCACTGCAGTGATTTAATTAGACAACTCCAGTGGCATGTGTCTGATATCCAAAGACAGCAGCTTGCCACAGGTGGTGGGGTGGCCATACACCCCCCCCTCACCAGAGCGGAGGAGCTGCTCCTAAGCGTGGTGGCTCCTGGACAACAGCTATGGCAACCTCTGACATGTGTTGTAATGGAGGCCGGAGCCACCCAGCACATCCACCTGGAGCAAGCAGGTAATATGCCCTATCTGTAGCGAAAACCAGAAAACACGAACCAAAAACTAATAAGCGTACCAAGAAGGAACCAAGCAGGAAAACTTAGTAAATGTCTTGGGTTTTAATAAATCCACCATGGAATAAACAGGAAACAGAGCATAAAAACAGCAAACACGCCAAAGCAATATTAACGCTTTTCCAGAACTGCGTTTTCGTTTCACCATAACACTTCATCAGATAAACAGCACCAAACTGACAGGCATATTTATATCCTAATTAATTAGAAACAATCATTCCAAATAGGTTCAATTTGTCACTATTTAAACCATTTTAAAGTGAAACTAGTGCAGAAAAATTGCAATACATCTTATTTATTATATAAATGTCTCTTATAAAATTTTAAAATATCAATAGAACAAATAAATTACGTATGTTTGAACTTAATTGTGTCCTAAATATAAATTTAAATAGTGGGAAAATTGTGGAAAAGCGTTAATATTGCTTTGGCGTGTTTGCTGTTTTTATGCTCTGTTTCCTGTTTATTCCGTGGTGGATTTATTAAAACCCAAGACATTTACTAAGTTTTCCTGCTTGGTTCCTTCTTGGTATGCCCTATCTGTAGACTACAGTTAACTGTATTTTTAGATTATGTGTACGTGAGATGTGTACTGTGTGTTTAGCAGTTCCGCTGCCTACTGTTCTGCAATACGGATAGTTTGTATAATATCCCTATACCTGTGACTGTTGACTGTTGTTGTACTGCAGTTTAGCATACCCACTGTAGCAATGCCACAGTTCTGGCCACTGATGACCCTCTCATATTCTCGTAGGTCCCTCTGGTGTGACAGCAGGGCAGCCGATCCATGCTGGTGAGTGTGTTATACCTGCAATGTTGGTAATGAAATATGCATGTCATAGGTGAGGTGTAGGCCATGTACATCTATGCTCTGTTTCCTGTTTATTCCGTGGTGGATTTATTAAAACCCAAGACATTTACTAAGTTTTCCTGCTTGGTTCCTTCTTGGTATGCCCTATCTGTAGACTACAGTTAACTGTATTATTAGATTATGTGTACGTGAGATGTGTACTGTGTGTTTAGCAGTTCCGCTGCCTACTGTTCTGCAATACGGATAGTTTGTATAATATCCCTATACCTGTGACTGTTGACTGTTGTTGTACTGCAGTTTAGCATACCCACTGTAGCAATGCCACAGTTCTGGCCACTGATGACCCTCTCATATTCTCGTAGGTCCCTCTGGTGTGAAAGCAGGGCAGCCGATCCATGCTGGTGAGTGTGTTATACCTGCAATGTTGGTAATGAAATATGCATGTCATAGGTGAGGTGTAGGCCATGTACACATAATACACCTATGCATAATGCATGCCATGCATGTTTGCTGTGAGAAGTTGCACAGCTCAGTAATGTCAGTAGCTTCCTCAATGACATGCAATACACAGAGCATGACACACAGTTGTGGCAACCCCGTACTGCACATTGGATAGGCATAGTTGCAACACCTGTACACAACATAAGACATTTATCACATGCAGTACACAAAGTCATGCTACATATGGCATAACCACACACCCGCTGTAAGGTCACACGTCAGTATCCCACATGTCATCCACACACACATGATGTATCTCAGGGGTAGAGGCCTATCATGAGGCTGTGCAACTCTCTTCAACACATAACACAGTCATGTTAGGCAATGCTCCCTACTGGGCACCTGATACACCCATGTACAAAGTGACTGTGTAATAGTGAATGTATTCACGGCACTGCAGTTCAGGTACAGCATGCTAGGCGGTGGTCTGTCACACAGTAGTAGTCGTGAGTGACTACAAGATACATGATGATGATGATGGCTCATGGTACTACACCCCATCCAGTTACAGTGACCACAGTACTACACATAGCAGTCTTTGCTGTGCACCTCATTATTCTGTGTGTGCAAACATATGCACCTATACACATCATGCATGGCATGTTGTGTGCGTGCTTACATATGCTAGTATACACATTTTGCACAACAGCCGCCATCTGTACAAAGAGTCACATATATGTCCTGGAATGCTATTGGGTGTATATGTCACATGACACACATTGTGTATGTGTGGTGTTTAATGTTGCAGTTGTGTAGCATGCCATGTCATGGCTGGCAACAACATATCTGCAATATGTCCCACACGCACCATAACCACTGTGCAATGTCCATGTCATGCATTGGAATTCCTTCACATCTACATGCACCACTCGTCCCATGTCTGCACATTGCATGCATTTGCTACACCTGTGCCCACTATTATGTGATATGGACACAGACACTGTCATCACACATGTCAATATATGTGTCACACAGATGACACATGCAGCCATGGTATGTACACCATTGAGTGATGGTGCACATGACATTGCAGAGCAGATAATACTTGCACAGCAATGTTGTGTCCATATACACATTGTGTTCCAGGGTGTAGCCAATCACTGCACAACTATACACATGCATCAAAGCCATGCATAATGTCATTAGATAGGGCTGTCTACACTTGCACAGCATGGTATTGAGCAACACATGATCTGCCTGCTGACACATGTGTGGTGACTGCCTTGTGATACTGTCACCCACTATCACTCACTATTTGTATGTGTTGGATTGCTGGTGTGTGTGTGTGTGTGTGTGTGTGTGTGTGTGTGTGTGTGTGTATGTGTGTGTGGGGGCTGTGGTGAGCAGTGTATTTCTGTGCATGTATGCATGTGTGCATGTGTGCATGTGTGCATGTGTTCATGTGTGCATGTGCACATGTGTTCACGTGTTCGTGTGTTCATGTGTGCATGTGTGCATGTGTGCATGTGTTCATGTGTTCATGTATGCATGTGTGCATGTGTGCATGTGTGCTAACATCATGTACAGATTGCAAAGTGCGTTTCCTGTCTTCCTTCCACAGGTGCTGTGTTAGGCGTGGCTGAATGTAGCAGGGAACCTGATGTCACCTCTACTAATAGTGGAGATGATGAGACATGTAGTGTGGCACAGGAAGGTCTGACAGAGTCTGTCATTGGTCCACAAATCGACAGTACACAGCAGTCAACCCCATCTATGTGCACACTCATACTGCCAATAAATCCCTCGTCACCAATGGCCATAGCTGAGGGACAGCATACAGTTGGCATTGACCAGGAGAGTGTGGTACCTATGGCATGTGCATCCCCTCACAGTAGCCATAGCCAGATTACCGGAATGGTACCACACAGGCGGATGTCCAGAGGTTCTCAGGGGAGCACCACTGGTTGTACTGCCCCTAACAGATGCGCCCCTGGAGGTATTACAACCTCCAGTATGTTCTGGGCTGTAATGCAGGCACAAGCACGTATGGAACGGTACACCCAATAGGGACTAAGGGTGCAGAGGGCTCATTACACTGCTATCAATGACAGCATCCATGACCTTGCTGGTGCCATCTGGAATTACACCAAGGTCATTGATAGCCATTGGAGGGAGACATTAGATGTCCTCCACAATGTGTTAGTTATGAGCCAGGACCATGTGGGAAGGATGAGATGCTGACGCTGACCCATGCCAGCAAAAGCATCAGATGGCATTCATCGCAGATGGACCACGGATCACAGCCACTCCTGTAGTGGCAGTACCTGTCCATGTAGTGTCCATTGACCGTCCTACTAGACCATGTGCACATGGCTCTGGCCAGTCCCAGCAGGGACATGGGTCCAGTCATCATACCTCTGCCTCTGATGATAGCACCCAGTCAGGGTTGGTACCCGATACTGCCCATAGCACCCCTGCTAGGCACAGGTACGGTGTCCGTGGCCAGAGACAGTGATCTGTATGGCCTAGCAGGTACAGTCTGTGGCTGTCCCACAACCGCCCGTATATGGCAGCCACATGGTGGAGTTGTGTGCATGCAGACACACACACATTTACCATACAACTAGGGCTCACACCTACACACACATTACATCAACATTGGCCCATGCAGTACTGTTGTCCCTCACACACACACACACGCACACACGCACACATGCACACACACACACACACACACACACACACACACACACACACACACACACACACAGACATGCCAATTGGATGGGTCAATGTTGGGCTCTGGCAAGCCTACAACACACTCTGTGCATATGATGACACCTGTGCCACCTCCTGTCATCTCTCACATTGATGCAGGAATAGGCTAACATGGTTCTAATGCACAGGGTGACATCATAGCAGTATAGCAATAGTAGCAAGTTGCCAACAGGAAGGTGTACTGATATCCCTGTAGGTATATCTGAGCAGGCATTATGCATCACAGCTCTGATAGTCATTGTAGCATTGTTTACACCAATGTTAGGTCTGAGTATGTATTGTCTACCCATGTGCCACTTTGCTGAAGTGTACAGTGTTGCCAGCATGTGTTAGTGAGTGGACAGTATGTGTGTGATGTGTGCATTACAAATTAGCAGGTGTACATCTGTGAACATGGTGTGTGCTCACTCTCTGCATGTACGTGCATAGTGGACACGTTGGATGTGCGACATACCCTGTTCTATACGTTGTTAACATATCATGGTATCTTTCGATGGCCAGTATGCATTCTACTACAGATATGTACTAACATGGGTACACATGTGTGTATGACATGGGTTGGCACTATGCTTTGCTGATACCATTGATATCTGTCAATGATCTGAAGTCTGGCAGTATACACCACCTCAACAGCATGACTATAACCAATCATTAGATGATGTCCTGACAAATGACTCACATTTGTAGGGAACTCAGTAACAGTTGGATCCTTCCAGTACTATACTAAAACAGTAACCAGTGGTATTGACCGCCACATGTTCCTGGGAACACACCTGTGTGGCATAAAGCCCTCTTCGGTACATGCAAAAATACTAGGGATTTGTCCATCCACATTTGGTAATGCATGCATTGGCCTACACTGCATTTCCCGGATGGGATGCATATCCTACACAAGGGTATCATACAGACAGATACCTGTTGTCCAATACATGCTGTATAGCAGTATGCTGTCTATGGCATGGTCATCCACATTTACTATACATACTATCCCGACAGTACCACATAGGTGTTAGCCCTGAACATGTATGTTGGGTACCAATGTGTACAGACAGACACGTGTTATGTAATTTGTCCCTTGGTATCCACATATCCATAGGTATTGTGGGGTCCCTCGGTGTTTCACATAACACATTAGGGGCCTGCATGCATATCCACAGGGCTGGGCGCACCTATCATGACTATCCATTATTGCCAGTCATTGTTGTGTATGAACATGTCTGACATATACCCCAGCAATTACCTTCACTCACAGTACTCTACAGTACGTATCATGGATGTCCTTGGCCACGGGTCACTACATTGGCTGGTCTTGATGCAGGCATACATGTGTGACCTATGATCTGTGAAGCAGTGACACAATCTGTCAAAGGTTACAAATGTATTCATGCAGTATGCAGGCTTCACACCTATGTACTGATTGAGGTCACATGTACATAAATCTATTTGACACGCAGATACCCGATGTGTGCAATGCACATACTGTTTGAAACATATGTCATACCGTAGTAAAAGCAAAACACACACTGTATTGACCACCTGTGGCACACACACAGCATTTGCAGGATGCAAACCCCTACCTAACTATGTTATGACACTTGTGACATATGCATAAACATGACATACTATTTGCTTTACTAGGAGCATTCTTTTCCAAAGCTCTATTGTAGGATGCTGACATCGTCATACTTAGCAAAGAGGTATTCACCACTCCTAATGTATTTCCACAATCTCCAAAAAGGCCACTCCTCTCAAAGGCAGTTTCACACACACACACACACACATTTACAGGATTCAAACTCCTACCTAACTATGTTATGCTACTGTAGAGATATGCATTAACACAGCACGCTATATGCACTACTGGGTGGTTTCTGTTCTCCTTGAATATTTGTAGGATGCTGACATCATCAGACTTTCCAAAGAGGGATGTACCTCTTTTAAAATGTGTTTTCACAGTCTCCTCCTCTCAAAGGAAATCACACACATACACACCCCACCACACGCACACTGGGCGTTTGCAGGACTCAAACCCCTATCTGACTATGTTATGATACTAGTGAGACACGCATTAACACGATGCGCTATTTACTTTATTGGAAGCATGTTTTTCCAAAGCTCTATTTGTAGGATGCTGACATCATCACACCTGGCAAAGAGGGATTCACCACTCATAATGTGTTTCCACAGTCTCCAAAAAGGCCACTCTGCTCAAAGCCAATCTCACACACATGCATACAGCAATTGCAGGATTCAATCCCCTATCTATCTATGTTATGATACTAGCGAGACACGCATTAACATGACGCGCTACATGCTTTATTGTGTGGTATTTATTTACATGCTATGTTTGTAGGTTGCTGACATCAGACTGGACATGGTTATGTGTGTGCACGTAGTGTTATGCAATCCCACGAATGAACCTTGTGGGTCAGCAGGTGTGAACATCTTGAACAGGAATACACAATTCATACCTGGTGTGATCTATCTGTGGACATATTACCATTCCGTCATATGACAATACATATCCATGCACGGAGTGTAGGTTTTGTGGATACCACAGGTGTCTGTGATGTTGGTAAAGGGCTATTCAAGGTCTATGTGGGACCTGTGTTGCACCTGTCAGTGATGTCTGTCCTGGGTGGCTGCCTTGCAAGATATCTAGCAGGTTTGGGGAACATGATGTGCTCATTAGCATACCAGACGTTTGCGTTGTGTGTTTGTCAGTTTATAATATCTCTGTTCCTGACTGAAATCTTGATGGACTCCATGGATTAGCATTTCAGACTTCGTAGGCTTATAGGAATATAGTTCCCATGGTGTGTTGTGCACCAACACTTGTGGGGTGTGCCACATGTTGCTGTAACACATTCAACGGTGTAAGATCCTGTAAAGAGTGTGAGGCTCAACAAACTGTTCGGGTGCAGTGTCTGTTTGTCCTGTCGTTCACTTATGACACATATGGGGAAACAATGTTATCCATGTGATGGGATTCATTTGGCATTGTAGGAACCAGTTAACACATTCTACATATGATATCTCCTGGTATGATGTTAGGGCCTTTTGTCACAGGGAGGTGGGTATGTATGTATGGGCCTGTCTGAGAGGATGTTGACATTGTCAGTCAGGTACAGCTGACCCTGACACAGGACATATATGACTGTACATCGATATTTCTGACATAGCTGAAGGAGGTGTAATGTTTCTGTCTGTTCTCCTTTGCAGATTATCTTTCCACAGCAACAACAAACCTGAACACTAAAACCCTGTTATACTCTTTTACACACTTGACACACTACTGATCCTTTGTCATCAGTCGACAGTGTATGTCATCATCATCATATCATGGTATGTCCAAAGTTCAGTTTTGTGTGTACTCTCCAGTCCAGCTGGTGCATATTGGAATTCTGATGCATTGTTACAACTGCCTTATGTACACAGGTAACACTGTCGTCCTACCAACAAACTCAGATATCTGTGAGAGGTGCAACTGTATAGACGGACAGGAGGCTGAGCTCTCCCAAGCCATGACTGGCACAGTCTATCGGGTGGTGAAGGTAACCACACACACCACAAATACAGTCACACATGCACCTATGACAACAGCAAACCATATACATTGACACACAATGACATACTTGGAGCATCTAAATCTACTCTTCCTAAGCAGCTGAAACATCCAAAGCAGACACACAAACAACTGCTAACACACAACCATACACACATATCATCACATAGTTCACAAAGTCATTGTGCCACACAGTCACTGCCCTGAGACTTACACAACACACCTCATGCAACTGTATTAGGTGAGTATAATTGTCGGTCACACTGACATCCCACTCACCAGGCTGAACAAGGTGAAGGTCACATTGTGCTGTGTGTCGGGTGCCAGGATATGCCACATGACACATGCACTGTTGTCAGTCCACTGCAAGTACAAATATGGCTCCATCATTGAGCATTCTGGTGTGTAGACCCTCAGATGTTCCTCCCTGGACTACATGACAAGAGACATAGAGGGGCTCTCTGATCATGTAGCCCAGGACAGTATGACCCTGACCTTGTGTAGCATCTTACCCTCACCAAGTACTATGTCACAGTATACAGATGACATGATCAGTTTTAACAGTTGCCTAACATATTGTCATTCACAGGGGATCCAGTGTCTGTCAGCCTGGGATTACATGCTCAACATGCCATGCACATTTGCTATGGACGCCATGCACCTGTCACCCCTAGGCTTTCACAGACTGCCTTAGGCTCTTGACACACACACATAGTGGCTGTTTGAAGCGAGGGTCAGATGACATAACCACAGCCATAGACGTTACAGGGCACAGGAAATGGAGAGTGATGGTGCTCAACAACTGATGTCTAACCCTCAGAATGCATGCACGCAGGACTCACATCAGTATGGAATCTGTCGATATATGTGCAGCAACAAACACCTGGTTCAGGCTCACAAAAGCACAGCAGCACTAACATGTTTTACGTCATACCATGGTTTTCAGACACAAGACTCGGACTGGACAACAACAATAGGGGGGGATTCCATATACATCATTCATACACACACCTCCAGGTTGGTAGCAGTACACAAAGCATTGGGGAACGTACATGTGCAACTGAGAGTGGTCAAAACTGCATTTCATTTTGTAGACTGTTACAGACCACACTCCCAAACATAGGCACAACAGTCGTTATTCCTGGGAACACTGGGGAATGTGAAGGTCTCACCAAACACCAATATATTGTGTGACTTCAAATACACAAACATTGACTGGGTATACTACCCAAGCAGTGACACCCTCGCACAACAGTTGCTAAGATTGTTACACTCAAATGCTAGGGCAGACCTGGTCACCACACCCACAGGGTGTTATACATGTGGTACCTGATCATTACACACATGGGTACTCTATGTTCCACAACAGAGGTATACCTGTAATTGTTAAGGTTAGAACATACATTCATCTCACTAGACATACATATCCCATACACACACACACATCCTATGTGATCTCAGTGACATACTTCTCATGAGCAAACATCACACTTGTGCAAACTGAGGTGGTATCCCTCAATGACCGTGGGACAGTGTTAATTACGACTCAGACAACTACATACTTTACAAGCACATTCTATGGACAACTACTGGAATTCATGGATCATGCTATCCCAGATAACTACAAGACTCACTCCTCCAAAGGCAGGGGACCTGTGTACAGAACCACGGCCATTACTGAGCTGTACATGAACAGGAGGAGGCTACTACATTATAGAGCACAATCACAATCTGGAAGGCATCTCTGATCAGTACTATGGTATAGCTACAATCAGTTGTTGATTCATCTAAGGCTCACTTCTAACGGACAGTTGCAACAGACACTGTGGACAATCACAAGGCCTTATTTAGTTATGTCAGGGACCTGTGTGGGAACTCACAGATATGCTGTGAGTTACTGCATACTTACAAATGATACAGTGAACCCACTGACATTGCGAACATCCTGGACAACAAGTTCAGTGCGAATGCTTCCCCACCATCCCCCCTGCAGTGCACATGTCCATCACAACAGGGTGTAGCCTCCCTGACATCACAGATAAACATGTGTGTGCTGCCCTCTCCATAGCAGACAACACAGCATCAGTGGGACCAGATAGTGTCCCAGACTGTGGCATACACAAGATTCATGACAAACTTCACACTCACATTATGTCACTGTTCAATATCACAGTTACTACAGGATGTGTAGCCATGGAATGGCATACAGCTACGGTGTACCCGCTACACAGTGCTGGTGCCACAAGGGACCCTGGACATTATCACAATATATGCCTAACTATCCTGGTCTGCTATGCTATGGAGTGTATCATCAAGGAACACATACATATACACATTGTGAACCTACAGACACTGGATCCTACACAATTTGGTGTTATTGTGGGCATATCTTGCCTCTTGCATATGTTTGATGTCTTTAAACAGTTAACAGGTCCATAGATGTACACAGGGTTGTCCACAAAGCCTACCTGGAGCTCGCACACCACTTCTACACAATACCCCACTTGGCCTTTACACATTAGAGCACCGGATTCAATATCTACACATATGTCACAATCTGGATTGCTAACTGGATCATGACTAGCACACACATGGTCAGTATTGCAGGTGCCATGTCTGACTATACACCAGTTACGCATGGTATCCAACAGGGCTCAGTCCTGGGACCTCTCTTGTTCTGTATATATTTCTGATACATACTGGCTAACACAGGAGGAATATGGATGACCATGTTTGCAGATGACTGCAAACTGTGTGCCATATTCGACTCCACAGCTGGCACAGGCATCCTCAGAAAGTGTCTCACAGAGATGGCTGACTGGTGCCAGAGCCATGGCCTACAGCTACCTTACTTTAGATGCATAGTCATCACCTTTGGTAGTAACATCCTGCACACACATTACCACATAGGTGATGATACATCACGTACAGTGTGTGTGGTTTGTGATTTGGGGACATGAATACTTAGTACTCTTGCCTTTGACATTCACGTTGCCAATGTTGTTGGACACACCTTCTATTTAGGCAACCTTATCCCATACAGTTTATGTCCATATCAGGTGGGGTCATTGTGACCCTGTAGTTATCTGGCATATGCTTGGATACAATGGCCCATTTCGGATGTCCCTTACCCAACACCTGCAGCAACTGGAATGTACATAGATTTACATAACCAAGTGGATCTATGGACTCACACAGATGGTATGCACAGTTTGGCTATGGTGACCCCAGCTCTCTTCAGTTGCTTACTGCCTACTTAGATGCAGTCTGTGCCTTTTGTTTGATGCCATGTCCATCACAGCATTGATGGACAGGCTCCACATGAGGATATCAAAGTCCCTTACAGCTACATGCTCCAGGGACAGGTATGTTAGCAATGATGTTAATAGGACATGCTGGAGGGGCATATTATCATCACAGAGGCTCCACTCACTCGGGAATGTGATCACAGTACCACATATGCACAGACCCATGCTGACCACCTACAGGTGACATCTTCACAGGTGGATGGGTGATCGTATGTTTAGCCCTGGTATATGTTATGGGTCTCTGCTAGACAGAGGCAGAATGAAATGAACATATGTGAGATATCTTGTGTGACCTACTATTGACAGGCACAGTCTACTGATCTAGCATTATTGCAGACTACAAACACACTGTTGTTAGGCTTCTAAATACCCTAGGGCAGATAGCCTAGTGTCAACCTCTGAACCTATGCTAATGTAAAGGATGCACATTGTTCAGTAATGGTACTGATTGCAGGTTTTGTTTCTTCTTTGCTTTATCACTTCCTATGAAGAACCTAGGTTTCTACATAACATATTTGATTGTGACAGTATTTCACTATTTTATATTGTGTCTGTTGTCATATCACTGTGTGCACATGGTGGATTGGTGAATAGTGCGAGGTTCCTGGGTTGACACTTGCAACTGAGGGATATGTGTGGCCCACTGCTGTACTCAAACTTGACCTGTGTGTGTGAGCATGCCCAGTTCAGACTTTCAGTGTTTTGTTGCCTGACATTTGTCTCATAGTTAAGTGTGTGAGCATGCCCAGTGTGACCTTGCAGTATGTTGCTGTCTGAGGTCCACTACGTTTGTTGATGTATGTGAACATTACCAATATTAACATTTATACTATATGTGTGTTGAATATCAGGTTCTATTATTACTGCAGGCCTCACCTTTGTGTCTTAACTTGACAGGGATCATGCTATGCATGCAAGGTTTCCATTAGATACTTAGCATTGATTTATCAACATTTTTTCATGCAAGCTGACCATCGACACACTGTCATGGTTTAGTGGTTCTGTACTCTGACTATAGTGCAATGTATCCTGGGTTCGAGAACTGTCACTGCTTCATATTTTTTATACATGGCAGAACAGACTGCTTCAAGAAAAGTGAAGCAAATATGAACTTGTTAACCTGCTTTTGATGAACTATACCCACATTTGACCAGACTTGCACAACATTGCTCAATGTTGCCCAACATTGCTGGACAGTGCACAATATTGCTGAACATTGCCTGTAGTTGTGCTACTTAGTGTGTACAATTTTTTCATATACTAAATTGTGGAGAAAGCTGTTTAGCAGTGCTTTATATTGCTTAACACATAGCAATCATGCCTCAGGTGGTGCTGCAGGGCTGCCTAGGTCGGATGCACATTTTACACTCCCTATAAATGTGTGTTAACAGGTAGTGTCAAATTAGGCATTGCTTTTACTATATGTGCCAGTCGGAGAGAGGTACCATATCCAGGGTTCCTACTGAGCCAGTTTATATGCTATGCATTGCCTTTTTGCCAAGGCCAAAGCATAGTGGGCATGCCTCCTTCTGCCTACTGGGGCAGGCTCAGGTTGTTCCTCCTCCGAGTCACGCTCTGCCTGTGATGGCCTTGGCAATGGTGGGGGGCTGTTGTGCCCTGCCCTATGCTGCTCCTGCTGCAGCTGTTTTCGCTGGATCATACTGTGTAGCATAGCACATACCATGACTATTTGGGTACATGTAGTTGGTGAGTACGGCAAGGCTCCACCAGATGTGTCCAGGCATGGGAACTGTGACTTGAGCAGCCCAAACACACGCTCGATTACATTTCGTGTTTGTGCGTGTGCCTCATTATGGCATTCCTGCTCAGGTGTATGTGCATTTCTGATGGGTGCCATCAGCCATGGCTCGAGTGCATATCCAGCATCCCTCACTAGGTGACCATGAGGGATGTCCCCATTGGCAAATGTCTGGTACAGCTGTGTCAGATGCCAGATATGGGAGTCATGGTAGCTTCCAGGGCAGCCAGCACACACATTCCTTATTATGCCCTGGGCATCACACATGACCTGGCAGTTGATAGAGGGGTAACCCTTGTGGTTATAGTAGACCCTACCCCGGTCACCGGCTGGTGCTTTGATGTGAATGTGCGTG
>NC_056729.1:1318603915-1318641550 GCF_019279795.1 Protopterus annectens
CCTACTTCAGACGTCTTATGATAGTGGTAGTAAATGTCATGACATCCGTAGAGATGGACAATGTACTTACAAATGCTGAAACATACACTAGAGCACTTCATTAGCACTTACACGACTGCATGGATCATGCTATCCCAAACAGAGCCATGATGGTACCCACCAGATAATGGACGCCACTCTGGGGGTCCAGTTTCATGGACATAATGTACAGCAAAAGGTGGAGGCTGTTGCAAAATGGAGTGCAATCCCATGGGTGGGGTAGCTCACTGGTCAGCCTCAGTAGGAATCCGGGATCCCTTATCACATCCTCCAAAGCTAGCTACATAAACATTACTGCGACACATTCCAAGGACTACCACAAAGCATTATGGAGGTATGTCAGTACTCGATGGCAATACCCACATCTGCTCTGACATACGATAGTTAGGCAGGAACATTACAGAACCGACTTGATATTGGCAACATCCTGGCAGATAGGTTCAATGCTAACTTTACACCCTCTCACTCCCTACAGGGCCAAAATCGATACAGGAACAATGCAGAGTCCCTGCAGTCACAACTACACCATTCCAACCTGCACTCTCTAAGGCCTGGAACACAGACTCCATGTGACTGTCCAACATCCCAGGCTACGATTTACACAAACCTCAGAACGACATGGCTCCCCACTTGGCCACCAGATTCACTAATAGCCTTGTATCAGACATTGTGACCCCTGAATGGAGCACAGCAACAGTTATCACACTCCACACAGGTGGCGCCACAATGAACCAGAGGGACTATTGCCCTATACACATCATCATGGAAGTCATTCACAGAGGCATTGGTGGGCTCCAGACCTTTGATGCCACCCAGGTTGGATTTGTTAGGGCCAGACCATGGCTTCTACACCTGGTGGACTCCTTTGATACAGTTACCAGGTTAGTTGATGACGGTAAGGGGGTCCACACAGCCTACATTGTCCTCTCATTGGCTTTCAGCACCGTTCTCCATTCTGGTATTCACAACATACACATCCACCTGCACATCGACCCCTACATCTCGAGATGTTATGCAAAGTGGCTCACGGACAGGACCCACACAGTGAGGGTAGCATACCATAGTACCTACTGTAATTCAGTTACACTTGGCGTACCACAGTCGTCGGTCATAGGGCCCCTCATGTTCAGTATATGCTTCCCTGAGGTACAGGCTAGCACAGAGGGACTTTCCCTGAATAGGTTTCCAGATGACTGCAAACAAGGAGCCATGATTGATCCACTAGCTGATACAGACACCCTCCATAAGGGTGTCACTGTGACGGATACCTGGTGTCGATAACATGGCCTTAAGCTGCATGACACAAGGTGCATAGACATCCCCTTTGGATTACACCAGTCACCCACTGACTATCACATAGGTGGTAGTCCCCTACATACATGTGACATTATACGGGATCTTAGTACACACGTATATAACACCCACTCCTTTGATAACCATATTGCCAATGTGGCATGGATATCCTTCTATGTGGCCACCCTTATCTGTAATGGGTTTGTAGCTGGAACAAAGGCACCCATTGTATCTCTATACTCCTGACGTATGACACACGTTCAAGTGTACAACACCCCTTTTGGGGTATACCTTACAAAACAGCAATGGCTTTACATACCACAACATTAACACACCATGAGGATTATTGACCACTGAAGGATGACGTATGCGGCACAACTACAGACACCACAACTGTACACATTTGCATACTGCATACTCAGGGGTGACCTCTGCTGAACATACAGGGCCCATGTCCACAACAATATTGATGGATATACTCCACATAAGCAACATAAGCAAAAGCCACTGAGAGCAACATGCTCATGGATATGTACAAAAACGCAATGATGAGTGGGACGTGCTTGAGGGATACATTCCTGAACCAGACACTCACCATGCTTTGGAACATGATTCCTATGTACATCAAGCAGGGGCACTCACTAGCACTCTTCATAAGATACCTCGATGGGTGGATGGGAGACACACATGTATGCCAGGGATCACTGCAGTGGCTGTACTGTACACAGGTGCAGGTAACACATGGCTCTGCTGTTCACAGACACAGGACACTACCTTAGGGAGGTGCCGCCAGTGAAAACACTGTAGTTGGGCTTACAAATGGACTTGGCCAGACAGCATAGTACCTAACTATGAACCTGTGAAGCTATTACATGTCCTTTGTGCATGGATAATTGAGTAGCTCTTCCATTTCAGTTAGCTATCATGCTGTTACAGTGCCCGGTGACTACAAGCCATATGTATCCTGTTATTGTGTATTGTACATGCCAATAGACATACCTTTTGTTTGCATGATATAACAGTTATGCTGTGTAAAATATCTGACATATCTACCTACAATACTGTACAGTACACATATTTTAAACATTATCCCATAATGCAAAGCATACTTGCACAGCAGGACCACCTTAGGCATGTTATTCTCGTTATATGCCCATACACATGCCTACTGTGACAGTATATCAACATATACTATCCCCTGCTATGGCACATACTTGTTGGACAAACCCTACCACTGACGGCGGGTGGTGTGGAATTGTTGTGTTTAAAGCCCTCATGTAGCATCCCTTGTGGTGTATGAGATGTTTACCTTGTGGCCCACAGAAGGACACACAATTTCTACAAGCATTACTATGCTCAACAAGACATCACTACATAATACCTTTTCCCACTTTATGCATTGCGTACACTTTAATTAATACAAAACAGGCTCTACATACACTAACATACTGAGTGTTCTACATACCTTGTTAGCGTTCTGAGTCTTCATAAATATCTCTCTTACACCTTTACTGTTTAAACGGTTCTATGGTATGAGCATACGGTTTGAATGTATGGCAAGGCATCCTTATATGCGTAGATACCTGTATCATGTGGTATCCTGCCGCCAATTGGTGTTCCTGAGTAAATTATTACATGCACATCAGCTGTGCAGCTACTCCATTCACCAATTATGCGGCAACAGTGGGGTATAATTGAATTCTCCACTTGGGCGTTGCCCTTTTGCCCTACCTTTAGGGAGACTGTGTTTTGTTGTGAGGAATTGCAACTGCTATTTGGAGAGACATGGATATTTTGAATTCATGTCCCCCGTGGATTGTGTGTAACGGCTAGAGTATGTGGTTCTACATGTGAGTGTACCTGTCATCTCAACCATCTGATAAGGGACTATTGCAAACAAAACCTGTAACATCGCTGTTTGTTCCATTATACAACAGCTACGATTTCACATGGCGCCATTATAATTGTGTCTCTCACAAGGTATGTTAACGCTTCTGCAGATGTAATTGAGTGAGTGGATGTTTGTGATGTTATTACAGTCTGTATTGCAATTGTTTTGGGTGTGGGGGAGATGTAGGTGGGTGTACATAGCATATACTGGTTTGTGGGGACTGCATTTCTACATATTCCATATATGTGTGTGGGCTCCTTCCCTAATTGAAGACCTATCATTTAGTAGACTAAAACTATGGTTGTTGCGGGCTTATACATTGAGCCATTGTTAATTGGTTCCTATATAGCATGCAGGTGAGGTTGATACTTCAATACCTCTGAAAATACATCGATATGTAAGGGAATGTTACTAAATGACAGCTGTCTCGTGTATTTCTGTCACAGATATTTGCACTCATTGCAGTTGTGTTGGTGACTGAACCTCTTTGGCATGGGTTGCCACCTTTTCAAATGGCCATAGTGGGACATTTGTAGGACACACATCGGTGTTTGCAGGCCAACACATACCCATGGTCAGTACACAGGATAGAACGTACTTTTATCCTAAATACATGCTTATTCTTGTAGCACTTTAGCTACTTATCATGTTTCATGTAACATTTACGTATTTTAGATACAGGAATAACTATTTAATGCAACTATTACATAATATATGGGACATAATTATGTCCTACAATCTCGGACATTTGCCCCTTTTAATATTTGTTGTCAGGACACAACTGCCCAGGGAGAGGCTATCCCTCTTAAAGTGGGACAGGTGGTAACTGTATGCCTATGGCCAGCTATGACCACACCTACCGTAATGATCTACCTCCGAGTTAGCACTAACAGACACACGATGCAAACACACACACACACATTACAGTCCCACGGAAATGCACACAGCACCCTCAACACACACTTGCGCAGACTACAGCAATCACAAACACAGTTGAACATAGAACCTACCTGGACCGCAGCACCGGCAGCGATAACTAAATGTCCCTTAACATCGTGATAATATTACTCGCGGTTCTAGTGTTCCGGTACTGTGGTCTTTCGGTCTTTAAGCCTCGTGATTACGCATGTTGGTATGTGAAACATTCGATAGTTGGCAGTATCCTATTTATTTGTACCTCCATGGTTGTGTACATGTCGTTGACCTATCTATATATTTGCAGATATAGGTGAATCCGTATATATCGACATATATCTCTCTATCACCCTTTCTATCTCTATTGTATATATATATATATATATATATATGGTTCTACCTGACTTCGTCGACAGCTGAGAAGACCGACATCGAACTGAGCTCCAGAAGATCGAAAGCGAAGAAGACCGACGCGAATCGCGGGTTGCAGAACATCGACAATGCAGAAGACCGACACGACGGATGACAACACCAACGCCGAGGATGCCGACATGGGGAAAGGCTGTGTGAGTATGCGGTAGTGACGGACGTTAGGGTGCGAGGCAGGTAAGTGTGGAGATTGACGGTCTGTGGGGATAGGGGTGGGTTAAGTGAGTTAGGGTTAGGGGCGATAGGGCGGGTTAAGTGAGTTAGGGTTAGGGGGCGATAGGGGCGGGTTAAGTGAGTTAGGCTTACGGAGCGGGTAGGTAAGTGTGCGATAGTGACGGACCTTAGGGTTAGGGTAAGGTTTAGTGTGGGCTTGTAAGGATTTTGGTGTGCTTGTGTTGTGTGTGTGGTTTGTGGAATGGGGATGTGTTTTGTTTTGTATGGGGTTTCGTGTTTGTGTACCGTCGGTTATTTCGTTGTCGGTTATGTGTGGTTTCGTGTTTATGGACTGTCGAATATGTGGTGTCGGTGATGTGGTTGTCGGTGTTGTGTGGTTTCGATTATGTCAGGTAGAACCATATATATATATATATATATAGAGAGAGAGAGAGAGTGAGTGAGAGGGAGAACACACCTTTCGTTGTGTACATGGCGGTGTATACTGTTTCCTGGACTCCACACGTTTGTGTTTTAACCTGTCACAATACACACCTGCTGTTGGTACATCTCAGGTAGCTTAGTGTTAGGTGATTGTGTACATGATTGCATGTTCTACTCCCGGCAGTGGTTGTTTTACCCTTCAGAGCAGGCACTATTAGTACAGGGGTGAATAATGCTAGTTTCACCTGTTCTGGACATCGTTGACCATGATCTGCACGATATTCAGCAAAGCTTAGCCCTGTTTCTTGCATATCCGTATAGTCATGTTTAAATGACGCTTACCAGCACTTGCCAATGCATAAACCCACTAACATGTGCTAAATCTGATCTGATGACCTGCATCCAACATCCATTATTCGTGCCTTCGGGATTACGTAACATCCCTTGCAGGACGTGGAACTGGGAACATGCACGACAGTCAGTGCATTTACCACTTGGGCATCTGGGATTTGTACACATGTTATGGTGTTTTGTATGTGGACTGTACTATGGCTGTTACTCCATACTGCAATCAAATGTGTAACTCAGTTAGTTTACATATGGATGAGACCTATTAATGGTATGTCCAAGTGATGTTTAATGGATGTGCTCCAGCATTGGGAATGTATGTCACAGTGAGCCACACACTATAATGTGCTACACTTTCACACAACCATAGGTGGAGCATGCTGGGGTGACAGATACCTGTCATGGGTACTCCCCATGCTTTGCCACTACATCCCTGATTACATTATATGGAGCCCCTCATTAACACACCAGGGAATCCATGCAGAGTGTGTGGGAACAGTGATTACACACATGGATCCCGCAATTGGCTCTGCTCCACTGAGGGACAGTTGGTTAATTGATGTGGTGGTGACAGCAGACACTGTTTGCCTCGGTTGATGAATGGCCTCTGACAATCGGGCATGTACCTACCAATGTACCTAGGAACCTATACATACAGTATCAACATATGCTGTTAGGTGCGTGTACTGTTCAGGTGCTGACATTCCTTGTTCTAATAGCTGTTGTGTGTGCAATGGTTGAGGGCTGCCTATGTAGGATTCACACAGTAGGCCACCTATACATTACAATTTACAGGTGGTCGTGTGTGTGTGCCATCCAGTTTACTGTGTGTGCAGGTGGAGAGGTGTGTCAGTCCATAGGGGCCTACACTGTCAGTGTATGTGCTATACGTTCCCTCTTTGCCAAGGCGTGGGCATACTGGGCATGCCTCCGTCTGCCTACTGGGGCTGGCACAGGGTGTTCATGGTCTGAATCCCTCTGTGCCTGTGATGGCCTTGGCAATTGCAGTGGGCTGTGAGGGCCTTCACCATTATGTCCCTGCTGCAGCTGTTTCGCAGGATCATATTATGTAGCATGGCACATACTATGAAGATGTGGGCACACGTGCCTGGAGAGTACTGCAAGGCTCCACCAGATATGTCCAAGCAATGGAACCGTGATTTCAGCATCCCAAACACACGCTCTATGATGATTCTGGTTTGTGCGTGTGCCTCATTATGGCGTTCTTGCATGGGTGTGTGTGCATTTCTGATGGGAGTCATCATCCACGGCTCCAGTGCATAGCCAGCATCCCCCACAAGGTGGCCATGTGGGATGTCCCCCCTGACAAATACCTGATACAGCTGTGAGGCATGCCAGATGTGGGAGTCATGGTAGCTTCCAGGGCTTCCAGCACACACATCCATGATAATGCCCTGGGCATTGCACACGACCTGGCAGTTGATGGAGTGGTATCCCTTGTGATTTATGTAGCACCTACCATGCTCACCGGGTGGTGACTTGATATGTATGTGCATGCAGTCTATCGCAGCCAATACCTCCATGTAGTGTGCCACATGGTGGAAGAGACGCATATTGCTGGCCAACTCCTCCTGAGTTCGGGGGAAGCATATATGTTCATTGGCATGTGGTAACATGGCATCCAGGAACTGGTGTAGTACCCTGGATGCTGATGCCTGTGAGATCCCCATTATATCTCCAGATGGCCTTTGAAAGGTACCTGTGGCTAGTATTCTCAAGCTTACACATACCTTCGTGTCCACTGGGATGGGTTCCCCTCTGTTGTTTCTGGATCTCAGGTGTGGCCGGCACAGCTCAACTATTTGCTGTAAGATGTCCCTGTCCACCCTGTAACGCTCTACTATCTCCAGATCATGTAGCCCCTGGTAGGTTACCCTTGGTCTGAACACTCTTCTCCTCCTCCGGGGCCTGCAGTGGTTGTAAGCATCATCCTCCACAACACCTTCAGTCTCTAACACAAGGTGATGAATCACAGCTATGGCAGCTCCCAACATGTACATTGTAAAAGTTCCCCATCTGTTTACACCGATGGTGCAGTGTTTGGGAATACACAGGTGTGTGTGAGGTGCCTTCACACTTTATATTATTGTGCTTTGAACACTGATGATGCCATAGAGTGTGTATGTACAATTGGAGCTACAGGGTATCTTATGTGTTTTACCACAGGTACTGCTATTGTAGTGCCTTTGGTGTTGAATTACATTTAGCTGCCATGGATTACCTCTTGCCCTTCCCTTAACATTTCTTAACGTTTCCCCTCCCATTTTCTGGCATGCATCCAGCAGCCTGATTTCTTTTGTACTTTCCAAAACCTGGCTTATCTTGCGAAATGTGTTCTATGGCCGATCTACTGCAGGTTTGCTTTGCTCTGCTATGACAGTTCTCTTTTCTTTGCAATCCGACACCTTCCATATCCTGTTCTGCAGGTTGCTGCGAGCAGACTTGTTAGCTGCCGTCGATTGCCCACTGTGAGTTAATAGGTGTTAATTGCTCAGTTGTACTCAAATTACCCTACTGCAGCATTTCCTTATTTTCTTTCCCTAACCTTCCTGTTTGAGCTATGGTGCACAGCGCGTGCGTCCACTTACCGGATTTCGGGCACGTTTTCATTTATTTATTTATTTTATTTATTTTATTTTATTTATTTTATTTTACATTTGTTGACCGGGCTAGTCTAGCTGGGTATATGTCCATTTTCAGTAGAGGCCCGGGGAGAAAAGCTCCACACAATTCAAATAAAGTTCACATTACAAAAGTACATATTTAAAATGCAAATACATTTTCTTGAACAGAGAAGAGAAATAATAAAAGGCTGCAAGTACATAACAAAGGTTACACATATTTGAATAGACTTAGTATAGTTAATAAGAAGTTACATTTAAGTGTTACTAAAGAGTACTAGTTAAGAGAAGAGAAGAAAGCAGTAGTGTCGATGTAGATAAGAAAGGAAGATAAGGAAAATGAAATGGAGAAGCAGTTAGGCAATACATCTAGAAGTAATATGGGTCACTTTAAAGAATCCAGTACTAGCTAGGACTGTGATGGAGAGGAAGCATAGTAGTATTTAATATGAAATAGTTTAAGAGAATAGAAGCATATTAGTTAGAAAGATGAAGTAATTTCAGAGATGGGAAGGTAGATAGATTCAGGTAATAATGGATAAGTTGGTCAGTCCGGTTTCGAACAGGGGCACATCCAGTGTGTTTTCAGGAAGAGCTTAAGTTTATTTTTAAACAGAGTGGTAGAGGGAAGTGTGGTAAGTTCAGAGGGAAGTAGGTTCCAGGTTTTTCCAATAGAAATAGAAAACAGAGAGTCTCCAGCTCTATTATTTGATTTGTTGATGTATACAACAGATTTTTGTGATGATCTTAGGGACTTAAGGTTAACATAGGGGTGAATAAGATTAGATAGGATGGGTGTTTTGTCAGGTTGATAAAGTATTTTATGGACGATGGCCAGTTGATTATATTTCAGATGCTGGTGAAATTCAAGCCACTCAAGATGCTTTAGATTAATACAGTGATGTGTTCTATATGGATTACCTGTGGCAAATCTGGCTATGCTATTATAGGAGTTTTCTAGTTTCTTAAGGTTATTTTTTGACAGACTGGTAAATATGGGTGAGGCATAAAGAAGGGTGGAGATAAGATGTGTGTGGGCAATGGTTATTCTAGTTGCAGGAGTGAGGAAGGATTTAATCCTATAAAGAGAGCCTATTTTTTTATTGGAAGTTTTCAGAATGTTGTTGATATGGGCATCAAAGTTTAGGTTATTATCTATGGTGATACCTAGCAGTTTGGTAGTTTGATCTTGGGATATAAGTGTACCGTCATGGGATGATACAGAGAAGTCTATTGGTGGAGATTTACTGGTAGGTGTAAAAGGAGAAGTTTAGTTTTTTTAGGGTTTAATAAGAGACAGCGTTTTGTAAACCATAGTTCTACAGAGTTAAATGTGTCTTGAGATAGGGAGTGAAGTTCAGATACAGATGAGGCAGAGCATATAAGTGTAGAGTCATCCGCATATTGGATGCATGTAGCTTGGGGAATTACTTGGTGAAGGTCATTGATGAATATAGAGAACAGGAGAGGGCCCAGTATGGAGCCTTGAGGAACTCCAATATTAACAGGTAGCTGGGTAGAAAAAACGTTGTTCCAGAGTACAGCTTGATGTCTGTTATTTAAGTAGGAATGGAACCATTTTATAGCTAGTGTGTCAAGAGACAGAGATTTGAGAATGTTTATGAGTATAGTGTGATTTACCATGTCGAAAGCCTTGGACAGGTCTATGAAAAGTGCAGAGGAGAGCATGTTAAGGTTTCTGTTGTTATTGATAGTGTCAATAAAGGAAAGGAGGGCAGTAGTTGTGCTATGGGAAGGTCGGAAGCCATGTTGGGTGTTGGAAAGCAGGTTAGTATGGAGAAGGTGGTCTAGCAATTGCCTATGGATACATCTTTCCATGATCTTAGATCACGTACACATGCGCTTTCGGGCACCATATGTGCTCTCAGCTAAACAATGCTATACCTACATCACCACCTCTATCCTGCAGCTTTGCTTAGCAATGGGCAGCCCAGATTTGCATTGTTCCAATGTGCTTACAGCTACGGTGGCACACCCCACTGCTGATGTCATGTATACCTCCAAACCACTCCTCGGTGTTGTAGCACTGCGCCGTATGGTACATCCTTAGTCCAGCAGGACGTTTGCGATTCACTATTACTTGCCTCATTTGCATAGCATTGACTACTAATTCATAGTTACCGCACCAAACACTGCCACAGACCCTTAGCAACCCTTGCAGCTTGGTTGTGGTGTACCATGCATACCATTGAGTATTATGGTGAAATCATGATTTGTATTACATTGCGTTTTTATGACATTTGTATATATTTTCCTTGTGTTCCCGTTTGTGCACACATGCTCTGCGGTTGTATTTTGCGTTACTGTGGACATGACATTAAATGTTGTTTTTTAGGTGTTGTGCATCTTTTCTTATGCCATTGGCTGTATATTTAGCCATTGGCATATGTTAACTTTGTAATACATGAGTCTGGTCCGCTTTCATAGCTCCGATGTTCTGTTTGGCAAAATGTAAAACGTTTTTTTTTGGTTTACATTTCTGTGGGCTTACGCTATGCCTGCACCACTTAATGAATCGCTATGTACCTTCATTTGCATGGTGCAGTACTGCGCATGGGGTGATTAGCATACCTGAGCCGAGGGCTGCACAGATCTGGCATACGCTGGTAGTGCATGTGGAATTGGATCGTACCTGAATCGCTCGGCAGCCATATTTGGCATTATACCGCCTACGCTATGCCTGCGCCTGCGCAAGCTTCATGAATCCCGGGGAATATCTAAATGAAGCTTCACTATTTGAATCTAAGGGAATTATACTTATCCCTAATAACTTACTTAATAAAGCAAGGCAAATTACGTGGTGAATGGTTCTTCTTGTTGTCAGGTCCAAGACAGAATACAGAATGTTCTGTCTCACTAAGAGACTTCTCAAAATAATATCTAAAACATTACTACTGGGATAGCTTACAGAATGACATAATTTCTGGTCATCTGACTTCTAGTTCTCATGCAAATCCCCCATTGCTGGCAGCTGGCAGTATTTAGCACCTACCCATAAAAATATTCACACAAAGGCTTTTGCTCAGATCTGTTGAGCTTCTAGAGGTCGTTAAACAACTAAATACTTCCAATCTTCTTGAGTTGCTATTAGTTCACCCCCAAAGACAATACAGAAAGCTTCCTAGTACATATTTTGTGTCTCTGGCTGCCTTAAAACCTGTGAGGTAGCATCTTTATGGCCTAGCTTATCAAGTGATTTAATTTCAGATATTTCTATAAAGTTTGCTGGACTAAGGTTAACCCTCCAGTTTCATCTGTTAAAACATATACATTTAAATATTTACACTAGTGCATGTACATTTCTGTTCTCTCCAGCAGAGAACATTGTTGATGCGTTTCAATTTTAAGCACTTTACAAATACCTTTTTAACACAAGCATCTATACAAAGCAGTTTGATATACACATGACATACAGTTCTAATGCATTTATAACACCAGCACCTTGTATGACCCACAGTTCTAATACATGTCTAACACAAGCATCTTATATAATCTAGTTTGATATTCACAAATGACATATAATTATTTACAAAAAAATTCCATCTAGCTGTGCTGGCAATACCTCCTTTTATCACAGTATGCTTTGTACTTCAAATCATAGATTCATAGATTTTTACTAGGCTAACGACTCGGGGAGCCCTTCTAAGCCTAACAAAGTTTTCCCAAAAGAATAGTGATATCCTGTATCCAACTAGGACATTGAAGGCCAGGCATTTATAAGCTACCTCTGTTCATAAGGGACATAGGTGCTAAGCCCAGTTTAAATTTCCCATTCTCCATCTGCTGGTCTATGTCACGGTTAAACTGGGCAATAGATAAATTCAGCTTCACATGGATGAGAAGCTTGTTCCATAGGATGGGCAGTCTCTCTGGGACACAATTCTGTTTCTCCGGCATGTTTTGTTTAAGTCACAGACAAAATTCAGGTCCTTAGACCTTGCATTTCTGCTACTCCTTGACTTATGAATATGTAGAAGACTCATAAGTGTGGGTTCTGAGGATGCCTTGTAGTTGTAAGCCAGGCATAGATCACCCCTCAGCAATCTATTGGAGACTGTGGAGAGGCAAAGGACTTTAAGGCTCTCTGCATAAGACAGGTTTGTTACACCTGCGTCAATTCAAAACATAGTAAGAAGTATTGATTAAAACTTCCCTTGTCTTTAATGCATAGCCAGCCTTAGGCATAGGCCAACTAGGCAGCTGCCTAGGGCGCTGCTCTAGCAGGGGTGCATTTCCAGTAATCTGGATGATGTAGTTAGACCAGGATGAGGGGACCGGGTGGTGTTGGGGTGAGCGCTGTTGAGACCTTTTGCCTAAAGCACCAGTTGACCAAAGGCCAACCCTGCCTTAATGCTTCCTTTTCTACCAATTGCTTTTATTCTTTTTCACTAGGATTTTTAACGTCACCAGTTACTGCCTATTACTCCAGTTTTTGCCCTTCCATTTTTTTCTATATTTTTTATGATAAGACACTCCAAAGTCTCTAGACATTATAATTCCAGCCTCTAATTAAGTAAAGATGATTGTGTGTTCACCCTATATTTTACACACTACTACCAATTGCTAGTAAATGTTCTTTGGCACATGGCTTTTGCAACTTGTGACATATCATATCAGGTTTACTTATTATGTTGTGCCATACTGAACTTCATTGTAAGACAAATGAGCATTATTGGGAGCATTGTCATTTTATTAGTTAGAGTTGTGCATTATGGGTGCAGTACCTACTGCTATCTACTATATCCAGGATGTATTCTTCTCTGCTTCTCTTGTATATTGCCAAATGCATTGAAAACTGAAAATGAGGAGGACTGTCGGCATGTTTTATATTAAGCTGCCTTGAAACTCAAAGTTTTCTGCTCAGCCTCTCCAGTACCAATAACGATACTGCAATCATAAGTTCACAGGTCCATAGGTTCATAGGTTATTTCTGTGCAGTTGATTTGGTAGATCGTTTACAGCTTAGCCACTGCAGTTCCCATTAATCCTTACCCCTGTCCATAAGGAATTATTGGGACAGTCCTTTGATTATTTATAGTTAACAATTCATTCATCTAGGTTATGTTTAAAGAGGGTCAGAGAGCTACTTTGTTTAATATTAAGGAAGTCTACTCTTGATAAGATTATTTCTCTAAAAAACGATAGTTCTCCCACTATCAGGATCTGTTTATGCTACAGTGGAGATTTCAGTCTCTTTTTTACAAATTTATCTGATGCTAAAGGTTTAGTAAACATATAGGAAATTGCACAGGACAGGACCATTTGAGGCCATGTAGGCTAGGCTGAGGTCATCCTGTAGTAGTCTGTATGAGATGGAAAGGAGAGAGAGAATTTCAAGGTATTTTGCATAGGTCATGAAATTAAGGGCTTAATTTTCTTAGTAAGCAAATGTTGAGATCTTGTAAACTTAATTATGTGTCTGGATAAGTATGTACTGAACAAAACTTCTATTTTATTATGCACCCTAATAAGGGAGGAATAGACAAGGATGATGACATCCTTGGACCTAGAAGGTATACCTTTGGTAATTAGCTCAACTTAGTAAAATGATTTTTGAGTGACCATGAATACTTGGTGATTGAAGGAAAGATCATTGTCTACAACATTGTACTGATCTCTAATAATTGCATTACTTTTGAGGGGGAGTGCTGTTCATGTGGTAGGTGCATAGGTGCACATGGGCTCTTGTTTCGCAAAGGAACGGTACTGCACTTTTCAGCATTTAGTTTTGGACCATGGTTTTGCCACAATTTTTTTGCATGTGTTAGTTCCTCTTGTAGGATCTGGGATTCCTCTGAAAAGTTGATGACACATCCAGGTTTGCAATTATCTGCAAATTTAGTCAGCTAAAGGACTTTGCTACTAACATTAATATCTCAGGCATAAATACCAAATTAAAGCAGCTTCAGTACTGAGTGGTGCAGAACCACAGTAGTAACAGACCCTTTAGAGCACAGTATGTCCCCAGTCTACTAATTTTCTGGGTTCTGTTGGTGAGCTAAATTGCTACCTAACTTGTTACGGGTATTTACATTTAGTTTATCTACAACATCTGACTGTATGAGGATATCAAAGGCTTTGATCAGGTTAATGCATGCTGTGTATAACAGATTTGTCCTTATTAAATACCTAACGATGTCTACTAGAATAATCAGAGAGTATTTTCAATTCAAAAACCCAAACTGGCTTAGGTCAAGAGATTTTAAGTTGCCAATAGCTTTGTTTATGAGGTTCACAATGACAATGGTATGTACCTCTCAAGACATCTGCAACAACTGGAAAGGCCGCAGAAATACCTCCCTAAAAGAATCACAGGCCTAAAGCAGATACCCTATGCTGACCGCCTTAAAAAACTCCAGCTATACTCTGTCGCATATTGTCTACTCCGAGGAGATCTCTGCTTAACATACAAGGTCATGTCAAACCCAGAGCTGTTGGACATGCTACACTTAAAGAAATCCCAATCCCTCAGAGCTACACGCTCCAGGGATCTAAACCTTGTCATCACAATAAACAAAACATGCTGGAGGGATAGGTTCCTGACCCAGAGACTCCTCAGACTCTGGAATAGACTGCCCATACATGTCAAGCCGAGTGCCTCTTTGGACCTCTTCAAGAGGAACATTGACGATTGGATGGGAGAAAAGAAATTCACCCCAGGGATCACGTCAGTCGCCCTGCTAGACAGGGGTCCAGGAAAGTACATAATGTGGGAAGAAATAGCCAGGGAATTGTTACGGCTAGGCTTGTATAGGCCCTAGAGCTGATAGCCTAGTACCAACCTATGAACCTATGAACCTATACCAGTCCAGTTACTTATTTGTATTTTCATAAAATTAAAACAGTCTGTTCTTTTCAGTTTCTCTGGTATAGCAAAAAATCTCAGGTTTTCTTAGCTTGCTCTGTCCTCTAATGCTACCATTTTTGAAATCAGCTCTTTTTGAGAAGTCTCATACTCAACCCGCCTTTTCTTCATTTCGACCTCTGACTTTTACAGTTTTTATCAGTTCATCTGAATAGCTGTTTAAAGCCTAATCCACTTTTTTTCCAGCCTTTGGTTATTTGAATTGATATTCTCCATCAGTGTTTTGTTTATTTTAGGTGAGAGGTTGGTATAATGGTTAAGGTGTTTACCTTACATACACAAGGCCAGGGCTTGATTCTCACATGTGGTAATTGACTAGGCTTAAAATGGTCCATAAAGGCAATTAGCCTAGTACTAATCTATGAACCTATGAATCAGCTCTTAGCACATTTGACTTCTTTATTACTCTAAAATACTGGAAGCCATGCCTTGCAACAAAGCTGGCACTTGAACTGCTTTTTTGCTGAACAGCTTTTCTACTTGATTTCCTTTTAGGCGCTCTAAGTTTCTCCTTTGCTGGCATCCTGAGAGTGTACTTACTAGTCAGTAACTGAATTTTACTAAAACAGGTAGAATTACTAGTCCTTATCTATAAGTTTCTTTTTTCACATTGGCGGAACTAAAATTAAGCTGTTGGTCAGTGTGTAGCCACCTTGGAAAGCATTCCCCGCTTCTATTTCAATATGAAATTGCCAGCATACATTTTAAAATTAAGGACTGTCTGTCCTTATCCTACCCCTAGTTGCTGTACTTGGTATGAATGAAAAATAGTGATATGGAAAATTTTTGGAACTTTCATGCAAGACCATGACAGTTTGTCAGATCACTTTTAGTTCCCATGCAAATAATCACAAGCAGAAGATTGGTATTTCTGTTGGTATTTGTTGTCAAAATTACTAGTGCATTGAAGATAGTTTGTTGCAAATGCTGGGCTATGGTTTTTGATTGCAGGAAACAGAGGAGAGAGAAAGAATTGAGTTTTATTTTTGTTTAACACATTCTGTGTTTTCTCCATGTTATGCAATCTAAGAGTTAATATATAGAGAGATTTATGTATATAATTACTGTAATTTCAGTTTTTAGTTCGGATAGAATTCTTCTCTATCTGGACCATTTTCAGGTTCAGACTAAGAAGTGTTACAGTAGAAATTGTCATACATTAATTAAAAACAATCAGGAGTAAGTTGGGCTACATGTTAAGCCAATGGTCAGATAGATGAGTATACTAAGACATGTTTACTGAGCTGTACTTATAAAACCACTGCTGATTTTACCAGAAAATAGTTTCTAGTATTTACAATGTTTACATATAAGTAGACAGGAGTATAAGGAGATGAGGTGCATGGCAAAGAGAGAGGTGGCGAAGGCTAAGGATAAGGCATATGAAGAGTTGTATGAAAGGTTGGACACTAAGGAGGGAGAAAAGGACCTGTACCTAGACAGAGGGACCAAGCTAGGAAAGATGTGCAGCAGGTAAAGGTGATAAAGGATAATGAGGGAAACATACTCACAAGCGAGGAGAGTGTGTTGAGGAGATGGAAAGAGTACTTTGAGGGATTGATGAATGAAGAGAATGAGAGGGAGAGAAGGTTGGATGATGTAGGGATAGTGAATCATGAAGTACAATGGATTAGCAAGGAGGAAGTAAGGATAGCTATGACAAGAATGAAGAATGGAAAGGCTGTTGGCCCAGATGACATACCTGTGGAAGCATGGAGGTGTTTAGGTGAAATGGCAGTGGAGTTTTGAACCAGATTGTTTAATGAAATCTTGGAACGTTACACAGCAAAGCTACGCTGTTGTAGCCCAGTACAAACAGCACAGATCCACAGAACTGCAAAACGTATGATAAAAACTCCAACGTTTAATGGTTTAGCGCTTTCTCTCGCTACAAGGCGAGCTTCATCAGAACCAGAGTTCTGATGAAGCTCGCCTTGTAGCGAGAGAAAGCGCTAAACCATTAAACATTGGAGTTTTTATCATACGTTTTGCAGTTCTGTGGATCTGTGCTGTTTGTACTGGGAGCTACAGCAGTAGCGTGTAGCTTTTGCTGTGTAACGTTGTTTGTTGGTGGTTCCTGCACGCTTTTTCAGTTGTTGCCAAATCTTGGAACGTGAGAGGATGTCTGAGGAATGGACAAAAAGCATTTTGGTACCGATTTTTAAGAATAAGGGTGATGTGCAGAGCTGTAGTAACTACAGAGAGATTAAACTGATCAGTCACAGCATGAAGTTATGGGAAAGAGTAGTGGAAGCTAGGTTAAGAAGGGACGTGATGATTAGTGATCAGCAGTATGGTTTCATGCCGGGAACGAGCACTACAGATGTGATGTTTGCTCTGAGAGTGTTGATGGAGAAGTACAGAGAATGTCAGAAGGAGTTGCATTGTGTTTTTGTAGACTTAGAGAAAGCATATGACAGGGTGCCTAGAGAGGAGTTGTGGTATTGTATGAGGAAGTCAGGAGTGTCAGAGAAGTATGTAAGAGTGGTACAGGATATGTACAAGGGTAGTGTGACAGCGGTGAAGTCTGAGATGGGAGTGACGGATGCGTTTAAGGTGGAGGTGAGGTTACATCAAGGATCAGCTCTGAGCCCTTTCTTATTTGCATTGGTGATGGACAGGTTGACAGACGAGATCAGACAGGAGTCCCCGTGGACTATGATGTTTGCAGATAACATTGTGATCTGTAGTGAGAGTAGGGAACAAGTGGAGAAGATGCTGGAGAGATGGAGATATGCTCTAGAGAGAAGAGGAATGAAGGTCAGCAGGACTAAGACAGAATATATGTCTGTGAATGAGAGGGAGGATAGAGGAATGGTGAGGATGCAAGGAGTAGAGGTGGCAAAGGTGGATGAGTTTAAATACTTGGGGTCAATATTTCAGAGTAATGGTGTAATGGTGAGTGTGGAAGAGAGGTGAAGAAGAAAATACAGGCAGGGTGGAATGAGTGGAGAAGAATGTCAGGAGTGATTTGTGACAGAAGGGTACCAGTAAGAGTGGAAGGGAAGGTCTACAAGAGGGTAGTGAGACCAGCTATGTTGTATGGGTTGGAGACAGTGGCATTGACAAAAAGGCAGGAGATTGAGCTGAATGTGGCAGAGTTAAAGATGTTAAGATTTGCACTGGGTGTGACAAGGGTGGACAGGCTTAGGAATAAGTATATTAGAGGGTCAGCCAAGGTTGGAAGGTTTGGAGACAAAGCCAGAGAGGCAAGATTACGTTGGTTTGGACATGTGATGTGGAGGGATGCTGAGTACATTGGGAAAAAGATGCTAAGGATGAAGCTACCAGATAACAGCAAAAGAGGAAGGCCTAAGATAAGGTTTATGGATGTGGCGAGAGAGGACATGCAGGTGGTTGGTGTGATAGAGCAAGATGCAGAGGACAGGAAGAAATGGAAACAGGTGATCCGCTGTGGCAACCCCTAACGGGAACAGCTGAAAGATGATGATGACATATTAGTGATAAAAAGAAAAGGAGTAATGGTGATTTTTTATAAGTTTAAATGTACTTTTTTGTAGTGCAGAAGCTATGTCATTATGAAAACAATTTTCTCCCACATAATATAGTATAATGAGTTATACAGAATGTTGTTTCCTTAATTTGAGGCACTTGTGTCAAGTTATATCACAAGGTTTAAAACGCTTAAAATTGTTGCTTTTTATATAAAGATATTTTTTATGTTAGATCTAAATGTAATAGCGAAATTAATCATTTGCAAACTCGGGGGAGGAATTCCCAAACCCGTGATCTCAGAATTATAAAGCTGTGATTATTGCTGTCTAGTCAAATGCCTTGGTGTATGAATGGTGGTTGTGGAAGGAAAAGGTGACCTGAGGTTATAGTTAGAGGAATACAGGGTTAGATGACCAGCAAAGATTAGTGAACTTAAGAAACTTTATCTATTTGAGGTACTGTGAGATATTTAGCTTTTGTGAGAACTAAGCAAAGATATTCTGTTTCTGTGGCAAGCATAATGAATCTACATATGCACATATGCTGTTGGTTGTGGTTGGTAGAGCTGTGAAGTTTTTTGTTTTGTTTTTTTTGCCAGATGGTAGTCTGCATTCCAGCCAGTAAGGAGTACTACTTAACCAATTTCTAACTTTCCTTTTAGTAAAAGAAAGTACAACATTGTTCTTGCCCAGAAAAGGAGTGAATTTATTTTTAGCCTTGATTACTTCTACATAGTGCTAGAAGTGTTAATCCATCTAGATTCCTATGTTCCTGAAGTATTCAGTGGTTTCTAGATGTGTTCTGTTATTGTAAAGTATGTGTCAGTCAGGGGGAACAGAGGAAAGGCTTTGTTAGGTATGGATAGTATTAGTTGGCCACTAGGGCTTCACATTAAAGAAACAGCATTAATTCATTTGAAAGTTGAAACTTTTTGTGAAGTGATATTTGGAAGCTTTAACTTGTTGAAAAATTTACGACTGAGAATGAAAACAAGAAAGACAATAGCACCATGAAAAGACTATTTATTTCAGAGCTTTGGACTGCAACAAAAAAGAAAATAAATGTGCAATTTAGGACTTCAGATATGGATGAGCATGAGTGAAAGTGTTTTTTTCCCTTTACTATATTGTAAAGTACACAAAGTACATGGAGGTACTGAGGGATGGGAAGTGTGGGTAACAATGGATGTTAAGGATGGGAAAATTCAACATCTTTCCAATATGAAAATTGTAAATAGTAAGAGAGGGTTTGTTAGGTACTGGGAACAACCTAAAGTAAGTTACTTTTGTGGGGATAAAAACAATGTTGGTGCCAATATGGGGAGAAGGGGTATATAGTAAAAACCTGTAAGCCTGTTTGTAGAAAATGTAAATAATTTAGACACTTATGGTTTGACTGTCCCATATTAGAAAAAGGAAAGAGTAGAAGAAAGGGAAAGATTAGAAGAAAGACAATAAGTTTAAAATATTACTACAGAAGATGTTGAAAGAGAAGGTGGTTTGAGGAAGGGGATGCTGTAGAAAGGTTAAACAATGAAGAGTAGTTAGATAAAAAGCAGTTCAAGGAGAGATTATTAATACAGAATAAGAGAACAGATTTGCAATTTTAGAAAGTGAAGAAGAAGAAGAGGGAGAAACAGACAATAGAAAAATAAGAACAAGACAGTAAATAATCAATTGGTGTAAGACTTAGGAGAAGGTAAATAAAAGGAATATCTGGAAGTAAAACACTTAAAAGGATGATATAGGAACTACAGCAGTAAATGTGAATATCATTTGAAATGTTATAAGAGGTTTTGTGTTGGTGGAATGGTATAAGAAAATAAAAATGGATGTTTTTTGCTTGCTACATATCAGATCTAATGATGAAAGAAGTAAAAATAATATGGGTAGTATGGGGGGGACAAATTGTTTGGGTGGTATGAAATAAGGCATGTTCTAGAACAAGAATTATTATTAAAAATGAAGAAATAAGAATTCTAGATGTAACAATAATAGTACCAGGAATGATAGTGATATGTGATATGAGAGGGATTCAGAAATGCAAACGATTAATATTGATTTATGCATATACTAATATGACAAAGAAAAAAACAGTTGTTTGAAAACATCAAAACATTTATGTTAGTTATATGGTAATAATCATGGTCATAGTGGGATATTTTTACTGTAACCTGAGGAAAGAAAAGGGAAAAATAACACATCATATTAAGATGTTAAGGGGATTAATAAAAGGAGTAAATTTAAAAGCAGGACAGAACAGACATGTACAAGGGGAATTTGTAAGACTGAGATTGATTATACGGTTTACTCTAAAGACAAGAAAGAAAAAAAACAGGGAGAGTACAGATGGCAGAGACTTCAGATCATAGAGCAGTAAAGGTTAGAATAGGGAATAAAGAAAGGGTGCCTCCTAATGCTAAAGTACAGCTATCAGTAACAAGTAAAAACAATTTTCAAAATTGACAGTGTGATGATTGAATGATTGTCTCAACAGTAAAGGAAGCAAGCACTATAAAAAGGAACTTCCAGTCCCAATCTCTACGATCTGAAGAAGATACCGAAAGTGCTTATCGTTTGGAATACATAGGGACTGTTTTATTCTACATCAAGATTTTAACCTGACATTAATAAAACATTTCATTACAATAAAAGGATTTTAACTGCCATTAAATCTAGAAGCTTTCATTTGATCTGTTAGACTGGTTAAGCTGTTATCACAGTTCATCACAGTCACATAGCAGCTACTACATCTTCAGTGTGGATACTTTGTATATCAGACCAAAAAGATTGGATACTTTGAAGCCATCATAAGACTGGATTCTTTGGAGCCATCATTTCGCTATGGTATAACTGCATTCACAGCATGAATATCTTGTAAGTGCATTTAATTTAAGTACTGGAAATGTATGCAAGTTTTTTGCTATATATGTTGCACTTTTAAGTTTTATATCATTTAACCACACTACCTATTCTCCAAGAGAACTTTACTTCATTGGCCATTGTTGTACATCGTTTCATTTTGAAAAAGGTTAGAATAGGGGAAGACAATGAAATAATAAGGATTAATTGCAGTTTAAAAAGAGGAAGAAATGGGTGGAGCAGTGGTGCAGCAGTTAGCATTGTTACCTTACAGCAAGAGATTCTCCAGTTCAATTCTCAGCCGGGGTGCCTTCTGTGCAGAGTCTGCATGTTCTCCCTGCATTCGTGTGGGCTTCCTCCGGGTACTCCAGTTTCCTCCCACATTCCAAAGACATGCACCTGGAGCATTTTTCCCTGGGCCTCTACTGACAATGGGCTCTGGCTCCATCAGACTTTCCCGGTAAACAAATGTTAAATAAATAAATAAAAATAAGTAGGAAAAAATAAAATTTGGAACCCTGGTTAACCCTGAAATACTCAGGGAATATTCTAAGGCTAGCGTCCCACTATTAAGTGATACCCTGGCAAAATTTCAAGCTCCCATAAACACTGAGAACACTGCTACCTACATAGAACTGTTCACAGAAACCCTGAACAAGCATGTTAGTAGCTGCACAGAGGCAGTTGTTCCCACCAGGAATAAGTACAGAACTAAGTAAGAAAACAAGCCATGCTGGTGGCATCACAACGTCAATACACTATATAACAGAGGAAAGAAAATCATGGCAAAAATTAGGAGGTGCAGCACCCATCAGGATAAAAGCACTCTCAACAAACTAGATAAACAACTCAAAGGACAAATAAAGTCTACCAAAGCTAAATCTGAGGTAAATTGGGCCTCCCAGGCCAAGGAGAACCACAAAGCATTCTTTAGCTATGTTTGCAACCTCAAATGTAATACACAATTGCGTGCAGAGCTCATTATCAATGGATCCACCTATACTAAGCCAGAAGATAAAGCATACCTAGTGGCTGACAAATTCAGCTCCAACTTTACTCCTCTCTCCCCCCCCCTCAACCTTCCCTCAGGAAATGCTATCAAATATAACTCCCCTCCTATCACTAAGGAACAGGTCCTTAATGGTCTCTCTAAGGCTAAGAACACTGCATGGAAAGGCCCAGGAAATATCCCAGGATGTCTTCTAAATAGCACAAAACATGACCTATCAGGCCCTCTGGAATTGCTATTTAACTGTAGCCTCCAAACAGACTTCATATCTCACGAATGCAGAACAGCAACAGTCATCCCTCTGCACAATCTACAGACCCTGGAAACTACAAACCCATGTCTCACTAGTTTCATATGCAAAGCCATGGGAAGAATTATCATGGGAATGATTCATAATGACATAGGAAACCTCCAGACACTGGATACAACACAATTTGGTTTCATCAAGGGCAAGTCATGCCCACTCAACCTGGTAGATTACTTTGAAAAGGTCACCAAAACAATGCATAAGGGCAAAATGATTTGCACTGTCTACCTTAACTTGGTGAAGGCATTTGACACAATACCCCACTGAGGCATTGTTGACAAACTCAAGCAGCTAGGTATAAACCCTTATGTTACCCGGTTGACAGCTATATGGATCACAGACAGGACTTAAGAAGTTTGAATTGGGGAGTACATCTGCACAAAGAGGCCAGTCACAAGCAGTGTCTCCCAGGGATCAGTCCTGGGACTGCACCTTTTTGGAATTTACTTCTCTGAAGTCACCACCAGTGTCAATGGCCTCTGGCGGACAAAATTTCCAGATGATTGCAAATTAGGAGCAGACAGAATCCCTCACTAACACCAGTGTTCTCCAGGAAGGGCTGATACAGACAAATAACTGGTGTCAGAGCCATGCACTAAAACTAAATGCCAAGAAACACATAATAGTATCCTTCAGGGAAGTCATCCACCCCTGGTAGATGAAAGAAATGTTAATTATGTTGAAAGAATTGGTAGAAATGACACTGAAAGAAAATAAAGAAGACTGATAGCATGTGGCATAGATAAAGCATTTGATAAAGTGAACCATGAAGCTATGTGGCAGAATTTAGAAACATGGTATAGAAGAAAAAACTATTAATGTAACAAATGTTATGAAAATACATGGGTACAAGTTATGATAAATGGATGGATGGTGAAAATTAGCTTTACAAGAGGGGTAAAATAGGGAAGTCCAATCATTATGTGCTTATTTGCAGTGAATGCAGTAGTGCAGACTTGCATGTATGAAATAAGGCAGGCAAGATGGGTGATGAAAGGAAATATTATATTACCAACATGTATGATATATACAGATGAATTAGTTCTAATTACAAAAACAAGGGATGGATAACTGAGGTTACAATAAGGACTGAATAGCTGTTTAAAAAGCTTGGCTAAGTGAAATGTAAAGGTTTTGTTGAGAAGGTTATTTATTCATTTATTTATTATTTACTGGAATAGGGCATTGATCAATACTGACCAGTTTCCAGCACAGTCCTAGTGGAATTTAAAACATTTAGAAAACAAAAAAATACAGAAATATAAGCAGTAATGGAGTAATTCAGGCAATTTACATAGAAAAATTAAAACTGTCTATATATATATATATATATATATATATATATATATATATATATATATATATATATATACACACACACACAGTGGATATAAAAAGTTTACACACCTCTGTTAAAATGCCATGTTTTTGTGATATAAAAAAATGAGTCCACAATAAATCATTTCAAAATGTTTTCCACATGTAATGTGACAATCTGCACAATTCAATTGAAAAACAAACAAATCTGTTAGGGGAAAAATATAAAAAATAAAAAACGTACTATACGCTGGTTGCATAAGTGTGCACACCTTTAAACTAATACTTTGTTGTGTAAGCGCACCCTTAAATTAATACTTTGTTTAAGCACCTTTTGATTTAATTGCATCATTCAGTCTTCTTGGGTGCACACCTGCCATCAATTAAAGAGGCTCTGATTAACCCCAAATAAAGTTCAGCTGTACTAGTAGGATGTTCCTGACATTTACACAGTTGCCTGCTACAGCAAAAGCCATGGTTTGCAGAGAGCTTACAAAGCATCAAAGGGATCTCATTTTTGAAAGGTATCAGTCTGGAGAAGGGTACAAAAAAAATTTCCACAGCACTGGATATACCATGGAACACAGTAAAGGCAGTCATCAAAAAGTGGAGAAAATATGGGACAATAGTGATATTGCAAAGAATTGGATGTCCCTCCAAAATTCATGAAAAGATGAGATGAAAACTGGTCATGGAGGCTGCCAAGAGACCTACAGCAACACTGAAGGAGTTGCAGGAATTTCTGGCAAGTACTGGTTGTGTATTATGTGACAACAATCACCCGTATTCTCCATATATTTGGATTATGGGGTAGGTTTGCAAGACGGAAGTCTTTTCTTACACAGAAAAAACATCCAGGCTTGGCTGAAGTTTGTAAAACAATACATCAAGTCTCCCAAAAGCATGTGGGAAAATGTGTTATTGTCTGATGAGACAAAGGTTGAACTTTTTAGCCACAATTCCAAAAGGTGCATTTGGTGCAAAAACAACACTTTGCATCACCAAAAGAACACCATCCTCACGGTGAAGCATGGTGGTGGCAGTATCATGCTTTGGGGTTGCTTTTCTTCAGTTGAAACTGGGACTTAGGTCAGGTGGAGGGAATTATGAACAGTTCCAAATACCAGTCACTTTTGGTCCTAAGCCATCAGGCATCTGCTAGAAAGCTGAAGAATTAGAGGAATTTCACCTTTCAACACAACAATGACCCCCAAGCATACATCCAAATCAACAAAAGAATGGCTTTAACAGAAGAAAATTAAAGTTTTGTAATGGCCCAGCCAGAGCCCAGACCTAAATCCAATAGAAAATCTGTGGGGTGACCTGAAGAGGGCTGTGCACAAGAAATGCCCTTGCAATCTGACAGATTTGGAGTGCTTTTGCAAGGAAGAGTGGGCAAATATTGCAAAATCAAAATGTGCCATGCTGATAGACTCCTACCCAAGAAGACTGAATGTTGCAATTAAATCAAAAGGTGCTTCAACAAAGTATTAGTTTAAGGGTGTGCACACACAAAAAAGCATTAGTTTAAGGGCATGCACACTTATTAAACCAGCGTACTGTACGTTTTTTATTTTTTATATTTTTTTCCCCTAACAGATTTGTTTGTTTTTCAATTGAATTGTACAGGTTATAGGTCACATTAAAGGTGGGAAAATTTTGAAATGATTTATTGGGGTCTCAATTTTTTATATCGCAAAAACCCGGCATTTTAACAGGGATGTGTAAACTTTTTATAGCCACTGTGTATATATATATATCTATATATATATATATATATATCTATATATATATATATATATATATATATATATATATATATATATATATATGGATCTAGGACTTTTGATCGAAAGATCAAAAGTCCAAATCCATAATTACCGAACACACTTTAACGAAAGCGCTTTCTCTGAAAAAGCGCTTTTGTTAAAGTATGTTTAAAAAAAATATATTAAACCTGCTATGCAGGGGCAAGTGCACCTGCACCCCCACCCCTACTTTAATATTCTCACTTCGAGGTCGCACTAAAGTGGGGAAAAGTGAATGTTCCCTTATCAGCACCGTAGTATGACCGGCACAACAAGCATACTTATCCGAAGCACTTTCAGTTAAGTATGCTCGGTGATTTATGTTTCAGTGGAAAGTGCAGTTGGGGATCTGTACGGATCCCATATATATATATATATATATATATATATAAATATATATATATATATATATATATATATATATATATATATATATATATATATAGATAGATAGATATATACATATATGTATATATATCTATATATATATATATATATATATTGTGAACAGAGTGTCCTAAAAATAGTATAAATTTCACAAGAAAGGAATACAGCGAGAAATAATAGAAAAATTTAAAAAATATGTTAGCTTGGTGGAAAAGTTATTTGGAAAAAAATTTGTTTAGTGTCCAGATATGTAAAGTAACACTTACATTTTGCTGCCCATTACTCTTGTCTTGGTGGGCTCTGCCCCAGTCCATTCACCTTCACTAATGCTCGGGCTCCCTCCCCTGCCCTGCCCCCAATTTGCTCACGCCCTGCACTACCTCTACATTTATAATAATTGCAACCACACCCACAGCTCAACCTCACATCACCTCCACCAATCACAGCTTCTCAAATCAGATCACATTACACCACACCCACTTGCTCCATCACAATACTCCCAACCACTCTCATTCTCACTAGGCATTATTACATCACCCCACACTACTTACCCATCCACATATAGTGCAACCCTATAATTCCTATCCACACCTCCACCTAGAACCAACTTAAACTTTATAACCATGACTATCACAAAACTAAGTCTAGTCTGTCTTCTCATAATTCTTTATAACTCCACAAGTTATCACTCTAGGAATATCTCTAAACTTAGCAGCACAACACTATAGTATGCACTCTCATATACAGACACCGCACATTATAATAATATCTCCCACATTTGTTCAAGACCAATTCAGAACTAAACACATATGCTCTCATTCCTACTCCAAAAAAAGCACAATACTTTTTCACACTCATCACAAAACTCCAACATCTGTATCACCATTGTAACACTAGGCTCACCATAAGTAGGGACAGCCAACCCAGGCCCAAATTCATCCTTTCCAACACAAACTGCTCCAACACAATTGTCAGAACATAATACCCCCACTATCTTCATCCCTGGGCAAATCAACAACAGCAGCAAAACCAACCATCTGTTAATGCTAAAAATGAATATTAGAAATATCAAAAATAAAATACATGAACTCCAGGACACAACAGCACACTACTCCTCAGACATAGTTGCTTTAACAGAAACCTGGCTAAATAAAAACATAGCTAAATCAGAAGTTCTCCCTACCAGCTACAATATCATTAGGTAAGACAGACCACTTTGTAAAAGGGGTGGAACTGCCTTACTGTATAACCCCAACTTAACTTTATGTCAAATACCAAACTCCTACCCCTGCCCCAATAATTGGGACATACTTATCTCACAACTTCAACTTCACCCTAAAAGGTCATCACCACAATTGTGATCTATATTCCACCTGGTAATACACCTGCTAGCCTTGAAGACTTCTTATCCTGGTGTTCTTCCACATATCACAAGAAACCCTTATTATGGGGGATTTTAACCTAGATTGGTTCAGCTGTATATCAGAACCACCAAGTAATCTAATAAATCTCCATGGCTACCAGCAGTTAGTCCAAATTCCAACTAGATGTGATAAACAATCTAAAAGGGAATCCATTCTTGACTGGGTCCTAACTAACAAACCCACATTGTACCCCTACACAGGCAGTCTCCTTGACACCTTAAGTGACCACAACATAATATACCTCATACATAGTAGAACAAGTATATGCAAAACCACTAACTATAAATCCACTAGAAATACAAAAAAATTTCTCTCCTGAGGTCCTCAATACTTTACTCTGTAACTGTGACTGGACCCCCCCTAAAAACCATCCCACTTGACCAGGCTGTAGCATATTTCAACAAAACATTTCTACAACACCTAGACACTGTCGCTCCATTGCACAAAATCAAGGTTAGAACCTCTGCAACCCCCTGGCTCAGTAAAGAAACCAAACAAATCCTCAAGTCCAGAGACACTGCCTGGCTTTACTATCCAAAAATTAAAGAAACACAAAGCCTAACTAAGTACCAAGAATTGTGCAACCATGCAAAAAACACATTAGGCTGGACAAAAAAAATCCTATTACATGACATTATAAACTAAATACCAGCACAACCCCCCCAAAAAATTTGGAAAAATGTAAACCAGCTACTAAAACCCAACCAAAAGGCTACTCCCAAACCAACCACCCCTGACACTAATGTTCCCATCGAAACACAATTCAACTCCCACTTTGTGAACTCAATTCTATTCTTAGTATCACAGGACATTTCCAACCTCACTATCCCCCCAGCACAAATAACACTAATACAAGCTTTACCCTCAAAGCAGTTTCCACCACTTCAATCAAAAGCATGCTCTCCAAACTAAAAACCTCATCAACAGCAGCTGACCCCCTCCTCAGCTATTTCTTGAAACTCACAGCAGATGCTATTGCTATCCCAATCTTCACTCTCATAAACAGATCAATTGTTGAAAACTATGTGGCCAAACTCTGGAAAATATCCTATGTTCATAGGTTCATAGGTAGGTACTAGGCTACTGACCCTAGGACCTATATAAACCTAGCCAAAAAGGTACCCTGGCTTTCGCCATCCAAGAAAATTATTTTCTTCCTGTGCCGTTGTCGAGCAGAGCCACAGACATGATCCCTGGGGTGAATTTCCTATTTCCCATCCAATCATCAAGATTTTTCTTGAAGAGTGCTAATGAGGAGCTTTGTTTGATATAGATAGGTAGTTTGTTCCAGAGTATGGAATCTGTCCCTCCAGCATATTCTGTTTATTGTGGTGACAAGGTTTAGGTCCCTAGAACGTGTAGCTTGGAGGGATTGGGATTTTTCAAGTGGAGCATGTCCAACAGCTCTGGGTTTGACATAGCTTTGTATGTTTAGCAGAGATCACCTCTGAGTAGGCGATATGCAATGGAGTAAAGCTGGAGTTTTTTTAGATGGTCTGCATAGGGCAACTGTTTGAGGCCGGTAATCCTCTTTGTGAGGCATTTTTGTGGCCTTTCCAGTTGATGTAGATGTCTTGTGAGGTACATACCAAAAGGGGCGTTGTACTCTATAATGGGTCTAATGACTGATGAGTAGAGGGGAACAATGACCTCTTTTTTCCTAGATGAGAAACCTTTTGTGATGAGGTGTGCCAGCTAGAAGGATTTCCTGACTACTGTGGCAATGTAATTATTAAAGGAGAGACTACTGTCCACCTGTGTCCCAAGGTCTCTTATCATACGTTCGGTGTTAAGTAGACTACCGCCTATGTGGTAGTTCATGGGTGCAGAGTTTTTACCAAAGGAGATGACAATGCACTTTTTGGCATTCAGCTTGAGGCCATGGCTTTAACACCGGGCATCTGTCTCAGTGAGGCCCTTTTGTAGGATGTCCACATAGTTAAGAGTTTTGATTATAGCTCCTAGCTTGCAGTCATCTGCAAACTTCATTAGTCAAAGACCTCCTGTGTTAGCCTTTACTTCAGAGAAGTAAATACCAAACAGGAGAGTACCCAGGACTGAACCCTGTAGTACTCCACTTGTCAATGGTCTGAAGTCAGATTTGGAGTCTGCTACTTTCACAGTGTGGGTTCTGTCAGTGAGCCAATTGGCAACTCATCTTATGACATAGAGATTTATACCTAGTTTAGTGAGTTTATCTATAATTCCACAGTGGGGGATGGTGTTGAAAGCCTTGGCAAGATCTAGATAGGTTGTGTGAACCACCTTACCGTCATCTATGGCTTTGTTGACTACTTCAAAGAAGTCTATCAGGTTTAGGAGACATGATCTGCCTTTTACAAACCCAAACTGGGTGGAGTCAAGAGTTTGGAGTTTACCAATGTCTTTGTTTATAAGTTCCATGATGATTACATTCCATGGCCTTGCAGACCAGGCTCATCAGGCTAATGGGGCGGTAGTTCCCGGGGTCCGTTGTGGCTCCCCCTTTGTGGAGTGGGATAACCGTCACTGTGCACCACTCAGTGGGCACA
This sequence comes from Protopterus annectens, assembly GCF_019279795.1. NCBI lineage: Eukaryota > Metazoa > Chordata > Ceratodontiformes > Protopteridae > Protopterus > Protopterus annectens. Next base: position 1,318,634,056 of record NC_056729.1, read on the forward strand.
AAGCCTGAGGTGAGGCTATGATTGAACATGGTACTTAGGTTGGGTGCCAGTTCGTTCTGTAGTTTGTGTAGAATGCAGCCTGGGATTTTGTCAGGTCCCATGGATGCTGTGTTCTTGGTTTTGGAGAGTGTGGTTTTTACCTGTGCAGCTGTGATTACAGTAACTTTGCATTCTTCCGGTATAGAGATGGGCCCTTTAGGGGGTGAGAGGGGGTAAAATTAGCACTGAACCTATCTGCCAGGATGTTGGCAATATCAGTTGGTTTTGTATATTTAGTGCCATTGAGCTGTAACTCAGAGCAGATATGAGTGTTGCCATTGAGATTCCTGACATAGATATAGAATGCTTTGTGGTTGTCTTTAGAATCAGTGGCAATTTTGCTTTTGCAACTAGCTTTGGAGGATTTTATGAGGGATCTCAGCTTCTTACTGAGGCTGACCAAGGAGTTCCTCCAGTCATGGGATTTTACTCTTTTTTGCAACAGTTTCTTTCTTCTGTTGTAGAGTTTGTTTATGGAAGGGGACCACCAGATTGGCTTCCTTTTTTTGGAGGATAGCATATTGGTTCTATTAGGCATAGCACAATCCATGCACTCATGTAAGTGCTTATAAAGTGCATTTGTGTAGGATTCAACAGTCGTACCTCTATTTTCATGTCATGAAGTTTGCCACTTCTGCCTTACTAAGCGTGAAGTTGGCTTTGGAGAAATATTTTACGGTGGTTTCCCTAATGGGAGTGGGGTGGGATGTGGATGCCTAGGGTGATTAGCTTGTGGTCGGATCTGACCAATGAGGAATTGACTTCTGGTGTGGAACACCGGTCGCCCATGTTGGTAATGACCAGGTCTAGGATACTGCTGCTCCTGGTGGGGGTGAGGATAAGTTGATCCAAGGCATTGGAATTTATGAATTCCACAAAACATTGAGCAAAAGAGTTGGTACATGAGTAGTTTTCCCAGTTAATGGTGGGGTAGTTGAAATTGCCCATTATTAGGGTTACAACCGTAGATAAAGGCGGGACCTCCACTGAACTTAATAACTACAGACCCATTGATATGCTCTCTCCTCTAGCCAAAATCCCAACAAAATGCATCCCTACCCAGGTGCTAAAATATCTCCTAGACCGCAACATCCTGTCACCTCCTCAACATGGTTTCAGACCTGCCCATAGTACCACTACAGCCCTCCTCTGCTTCACAGATACAGTAAACAGTCTCAAAAATGAAGGCCTGCAGGTGTCAACTCTTTTTTGGTTATGTCCAAAGCATTTGACACAGTAGCTCACCATATCCTGCTAAACAACTAAATCAATATCACCTATCAAATTCCACTCTTACCTGGTTCCAAAACTACTTAACTGACAGGTACCAAGCTGTGAAATGGGAAAATTATCTCTCTCCTCAACTGCCCATAACTATAGGAGTCCCACATAGTTCTATATTAGAACCACTACTATTCGCAGTCTTCACAAATGACCTCCATACCTCCACACAGCATGCATCTATCATTCAATATGCAGATGATACTACCTTAATCTGTGCTGCACAAAACATTCCCACCATCCTGCAAACAACTCAACTAGCATTCATTGATGTTGAAAACTACCTTACCAAAGCCCAACTTATCCTCAATCCAAAGAAAACTCAGCTTATGATTATAACCAGTTCTAACAAAAACACTGATAACAGTCAATTCACCATCTACTCTACAAATGCTACTCCACTGATCATGTCTAAATATCTAAATGTATCTGTAATTTTTCTATGTGGAGCTTTTCTCCCTGGGCCACTGCTGAAAAATGGCCTTTTCAGCTCAGTCAGACACCCCCGGTTAACAAATGTAAAATAAAATAAAAAATAAATAAATAAATTTATCACTTCAGAAAAATGCATATATGTTGAATAGTTATGCATTTGGAAAGATAGCACATTTAAGGAGAATATATATACATGTTTGCCTCTGAAATAGAAAAGGGGTCATTAAAGTTTTTTTAGCTTAACTTGAGGCTGAAGGCTGAACCCAGTCAGAAGAGTGATAATTTAAAATAAAAAAGAAGGTGGTTCAAATAAAAAAAAAATACAGTGGTGCATTTAGCATCAATGCACTTATTTGGGGTAATAAGAAAGGTAAAAGAAAGACAAAAAGAAATGACAGGCATGGGAAAAATTGACAAGATGGAAGAAAAAGAATACGAGAATGAAATGAAAACGTGGAAGTTAAAAGTACGTGAGTTTGAATGAAAAAGAAAATAATTATATGATTTTATAAAAAATGAATAATTCATTAAAGGAATTAAAAGAAGATGAAAATGTAATAATAAAGAAAGAAGAACAGGGTTTAAAACCTTTTATGAAGCAGAATTTTTTTTTTCTGTGGAGAATTTTATTAAACAAGTTACCAGTGAAAGGAAATATAAAATATAAGGTGATGGAGAAAAGAAAATGTGTTGACTATAGTGAAGAAAAAACAAAACATTGTTTTTCTCTGTTGGGCTTCAATCTTGTGATTAAACCACACCAACCGTGGGTAAATCTTCAATATACCACACCAACACCATTGGTTATTGATATAATATATTAAGTGAGGAGCAAGCAAAGAAAATAGAGAAACCCATTACATAATAGAAGTAAAAGAACAAATAAAAAATGAAAGGATAATAAAGCTCCCTGCAATGTTGAAATTATACCTGAATTATACAAATTATTACCAAACTTGGTTATTAGTTTCTTTATTATGAATATTTTCTCTAGTCAAAACCTTTTCAAACATTTCTCTCTCTCTTGGAAATATATATTTATTTCTCCCATTTTAAAGCAAGATAAAGATTTGTCATTACGTTCTTCTTATAAACCTATATATTTGTTAAGCATTGATTACAAACTCCTTATGCTAAGAAAATTAAACATTTTCTTCCTTTGTTAATTGATGGGATCAAACTTTTTTTAAAAAAAAATAGCCAATCTTATGATAATATTAAAACAATAATTACATTGATTGATTATACTAGTACTATGAAAAAAACTATCAATAATTAGTTTAGATCTAAGTAAAGCATTTGATTCTGTTCAATGGTTTTTATCTATCCTCTGTACAGGAAATGCATAATTTTTTGAATAATTTCATTCAACTTATTAATTATATTTATCAGAATTTCTCTGCCTTTATTAAATTAGGTTAATTTATTTCTTAATCAGTTAAAATTAGCAAAAGTACTAAACAAGGTTGTCCATTATCTCCCTTCTATTTGTTTTGGTGCTTGAACCCTTTGCCAGTTTTATAAGAGTAAATTTAGATATAAAGAGGTTTAAAAGTAATTATCATTACTCTTCTAAAATTCAGTTTTTTTGCAAATTATATTCTGTTGACACTGGTAATACTGATATACCTCTTGCTCCTTTATTAAATCATTATTTTTTGAAGCTGTATCAGGATTAAGATTTAATAACAGTAAAACTGATATTCTATTAAGTAATAAAGAATCAAATGAATCAATAAAATGATTAATGAATTAAATTGGGATTAAAAGCAATTCAAATATTTGGTGATTGTATTGTTATATAATTGTAATGAAATAACATTAATTAATTATAACAATATTTTGTATTTTATTAAGTTGCTAATAACAAACAGAATATTTTTTTTCCTATGGAATTTAGCTTAACATTAAGATGATTATCTTACCTAAAGTATAATATATTAATAAATCAACTTCTCTTTCCCTCTCTATTAAACAATTCCATGGCCTACTTTTAAAATTTCTTTAGTTCCCAATTAAACCCAGATTGATACTGGGTCATTTTATAAGAGATTGGATGAATGGTGTAGTGGGATTTCCTGATATAGAATAATATCCTTTATCTTCCATCATCAAAGCTATAACATTAAGGTTAAATTCTAATTATTCTGCCAAATTACATGGTTAAATGGTAATAATAATAATCAATATCAATATTCACCAAAAATCCCAGCAGAAACTCAGAGGAGGTGTCAAAGCTGTATATGCTTTCCCTTCAGTATATCATAAAATGCCAATACCTTAACAATATTAGCAGCAGTCCAAGTTATAAATATAACAGACCAATAATTGAAGAATATAAGCATAGTTTATTATAAAACAGGGTTATCACTTTCGCTGTAAAGCTTCACCAGACCAAAATAACAAATAATGAACTAACATTTAAATACTAACTACCAAGTAAAATTATGCCTTTTTTAACCAATGAGATTCAAAGATGTCACAAGTTGCCAAGCCACTATATACATAGCAAAAAAGCAGTTTCAGTTGCAAATAAATAAAACACTTATAAAAACAAAAAAGACATATGAAATCTATCTTTCCAGCTTTCTCCTTTTCATGCATATCACAAATTGTTAAGCTACTGCATACACAGCAACAAGCTTCAGTTGTCAATAAATAAAACACTTATGAAAAAGAAAACAAAAGAAAAAAAATTTAAAAATCACCTTTTCAGCCCTGTTTTCAGAGCAGGTTTCATAGAGACATATTAATTGAGTCCATGTCTCAAGTGTGGTCTTAACTTAAAAATCCATTTCAGTTCAACAAATTCTGTATTATTAACCTTGTCCCCTTGTCTGGAACTATTATTAGTAGTCTCCATAAGTAAAACTGTAAAACTATGTGACTCTTAATTTTCTATCAATCGTTTGGTAATGGCACTATATCTGAGACCTTTTCTTTCACAATAAAGATATTGCCTTATGCATTCCCTTAGTCGTCTATTCATTTTGCCAACATAAAAATTTTTGCAACAAGTGCAGCTAGCTAGATATATCAAATTCTTGGTTTCACCGTTAGCTGCAGCTGTAAATGTACAAACTATACCTGTGTCAAGGGGAACAAAAATCCCTGATTCATTTATACAGCAACAAAATGCACACTCCCCACACTTACCTGTAGTACCCTTATCTGATCTAGGATGAATATTATCATTATTCGTACGGTAACATTTTTAAGAGATTTTTTATTGTTATATGAAAACTTTGGAGATTCCCCACCATTGCACTGATCTCTCTGTCAGTGTGTAGTATATGCCAATTTCTCATAAAAAAATAGTTTTATTTGATCAACATCCATACTATAAACTAAGAGAACTGTAACATTTTTCATTTCATAGCTATTAACTGAGATTTTCCTATGGGAAGATGAAAAATAAGGCTTAGCACTTGTAGTTCTTTTACTTCTGGCTAATATTATTGGTTCATCGACACCTTGCTTCTTGTACCTCCTCCCTAAAAATCAACTTCATTTCATGTATCTCAGCATCACATTCTCTGTCTCTGGCATAAAGTCTAGATGCCCTCCTAGCCTGCACTCTAGCTGCATTTCTAAAAACATGGTGGGGGTGCATACTTGCACAATGTAAATATGAGACTCTATAACATCCCTTCCTATATAGTTTAGTAAACTGCCCATCTGAATTATGAGCTACTTCAGTATACTGAAAGGAATGCATTTATGCTGCTTCTATACCTCTGCTGTGTTTTTGCTGGGATTTTTGGTGACTGTTGAATATTTCCTATGTTATTCCCAAGCAGTTAATTGCCATGGAGCTTCTCTTTTTTGCTTGGTAATAATAATAATATAACTGCATCTTCCTTAAATTGGAAATTATTGGAAATTATTCTCATGGAATTTTATACACAGAGCCTTTATTACTCTTCAGAAAATAGAACTTATGTACAAAAAAATATACCATGAATGTTGGAGATGCAAATTTATGCTAAAAGTTGACTAGCAACATCTGGTCTTTGATTGCAGGGTAATTATTTTTTTGGGAAGAAATAGTTTTCTACAAGCTCTATGGATAGACAAATGGGATGCATGGCTAGGCTTATAAATGCCCTTGTGGTCATTAGCCTAGTAAACACCTATGAACATATGGACCTATAAATTTAATTTATGTAAACCACTAATTCTGTTTAATGCTCTGATTCATGGAAATGGTCCTAAAATGCAGTACTGTATACTATGGACTCTGCTGACTATTAGTAGAAAAGTTATTATAATGAATAAGAAAAAAAATATTATTCCTTCATTCAAAGAATCACTGTTTGTCAAAATGAGTTAGTCGCTATTAAAATGAGAACAGACAAAACTGTTTCTTACTATAATAACTGGTTAAAGTTGTGTTTTATTAGAAAAGTACTGATTTAAGGTTTCTATAATAATATACATTTATTTACTATTTTTTCTTCTTTTTCTTTGAATGGAAATTGAGAATGTATTAAATTAATCGATGTGACAATATTGTAAATAGTTTGTTTTCTGTTTCTTTTGGATGATAATATACTGTTTGATTGTGTTTAAAAACTGAATACTAATTTTCTAAAAAATGTTCGTTTAGTGCTGGCTAGGTCATTACTTATTGCTATATATTTTTTCTTGTTTGGGGATGAAAGGTGACCAATTTGGGAAGTGTTTTTTGAGAGAGTGTGAAGGCAGAAGGAGATGATTCAATGATCACATAGAATTTGTAGTGCAAAGCTGAGTTAAAATATGTCATTGGTGAGTTTAGTTTTAAGATCAAGGAAGGAGTGAGTCCCTGATCTGAACCGTCAGATGAGTTCTAGTACAGGTTAAGTAATGAATGCTGAGAATAGTTTTGTGTGTTAGTATAAATAGGGATAAGACAGTTGACATTAAAGTTGCCTAGTATAAGCATATTGTCAGTGGGTTTTATGTTCAGTAAACTGTGGTACAATTTGAATTTACTGAAGATGCTTGAGTGGAGTGGGAGGCAAGTACAAGGAATATAGTGTAGGATTTGGAGAGATTGAGTTTAATTGCTAATCATTTAGATCTATGTCATGTTGGATGTACTTTGACTGGTGAGGGATGTTTTTAAGGTGTTTTTAATTAAAAGAAGAGTACTACTTCAATTTATATTGCCTATGCAAGCATATATATGTAATTGTAGTCAGGAAAGTGGTGGTTGTGGTTTGAGGTATTATTTTAATCCAAGATTCAGTTATTCCAACAACATTTGCATTGCAGGAATAGAGTTAAAGGTGTCAAGCTGATTGAGAATGGAGTAGGGCTTGCTTTCACTTCAGGGGATGTGGGGGCTGAGTTTTGTGATATATGGCAGTGGTACATGATGTGACTGGTTGAGTTTGTGGAAAATATGGTTATGTGATCATTTGGCAGTCATTAATTGCATCTTGACTAAACAAAGAGTGCTTAGTCATGTACACTCCTCTTTTTGTTTTGAAAACTGAATGTATGCATATATTTGTGTGCTTCAGCAGTGGTTAGTAGAGATCAGACTACTGTCACAAAAACTGTACTGTAATTGAGAGGATTATTTACATATAGTTATGGGTCAAGTTTATGCTACCTGCCCAGAATTTATAGACAGGTTGCATGGTATGCATCACACACTCAGCAGCATGCAGACAGGAGCAGGCTCATAATCATTCAGGATCGTGTGTTGCACACCAGTGTAGTAAGACCAAATGCACAGCAGATGATACAT
>NC_056729.1:1318642050-1318687858 GCF_019279795.1 Protopterus annectens
ATACATGTTAAAAGTTCCCGTCTGTTTACACCCTACGGTGCGGCGTTTGGGAAATCGCTGTGTGTTGTGCATTCACATTTATTACTGTTGTGCTGTATACCCGGTGAAGTCATTGGGTGTGTCTGTGCGGCCCTATCCATGGATTATTTCCGTGGTTTTACGCTTGCAGCTGCAATGGTATTGCCTGTAGTGTTACATTACAGTTGCCTGCATTGCCTTCGCCTGGCATCTTACATTACTGCATCCTGCAGGCACATGGCATATGATGCATTTTATCTGCAGCCGCAGTTATGCTACCTCTGTACTTGGCTGTGCTATTTCGGTTCTTTGCTCTTTGCATTTCTACTACATCCCCTATTATCTTTGCTCTCATATGCCTCCCCTTTCCCGTTCTGCAGGAGTCTGCATGCAGACTTATCAGCTGCCGGCGTTTGCCCTTCCTGCATTGATTGGTGTTAATTGCTCGTTACGGATACATTTACACTGCTTCCGCATTTCCTCGTATTCTCCGCATTACCTTCCTATATCCCTGGTTGTTGCCGGTGAGGCCGTCACATGAGTGGTTTGGGGAACGTAGTCATCCTCGTGCACATGCATTTGTATGCGCATTCTGTACTGTCAGCGCATCTATTTCCTAACACGCCAGTCCTGATGCTGTGATGTGCATTGTACAGCCCAGATTTGCTGTCCTCCAATATCCTTCCTCCTACAGTGGCACACCCCTCTGTGGTTGACATGTATCTCGTGTAGGCCACTCCTCGGTGTCGTACCGCTAGGCCGTTTGCTCCATCCTTACGCTGGCGCCGTTTTTGCGATTCACTATTATCTGCCTCATTTGCATGGAATTGACTACTAATACCTGGTTACGGCGCCGGACACCGCCACCACTCCTTGACAACCATTGCGCTGGGGTTGCAGCTTTACATACATACTATGGTGTGTGGTGGCTGTGCAGCTGATTTGTGTTCTAATGCTCTTTTCGGACATTGTCATATTATTTCATTGCTTTACAACTTCTGTGCACATATCCCGGGGGTCTGCTGTTCTTTCTACGTATGTGCCATTTATGTCATTTTTTACATTTTGTGCATATTTTCTTTGGACATTCTCGGTGCCTTTCCACATTGGCATATTGCACCTATATGATACCTGACTTTGACAGCCTTCCGTTACTCCTCCGGTATGTTTGGGTAAATGTAAACCATTTTTTTTGGTTTACATTGCCGTGCTCACCTTACGCTGCGCCACTTCGTGGATCGCTATTTGCCCTCACTTGCATGGTGCAATACCGCACACAGTGTGTTTTGCATACCTATGCCGGGGCGGTCGGCGCCGCCCGGTAGTGCACGTGGAATTCATTCATACCTGAATCGCTAAGCAGCCATATTTGGCGTTATAACGCCGACGCTATGCTGGCGCCTGGCGCAAGGTTCATGAATCCCGGGGTTTGTCTTCTAAAAACACACATTATATACTCCAAACATACTCCATTTCAATCAATCAATTATACAATTTAACAAAACAGCCCTAAGCTGTCAATAAAATAATTAATGTATAAAACTTTGCCAATTACATTCCTTATTAAGCCCTTTGGGCTGCAAAGTTTCATACTTCATAATAAGAATAGATTCCTTCTTTCTCAACACATATTTTAATAAATCCTCATTACCATACTGATGCTCTATTTGTTCTAAAACTATAACTTTCATATCCTTTAAATCTCCCCCATGTATTAAATGAAAATGCTCCACTATTGGACTCAACATTTTTTTTTTATTTTTCACATCCCTTATGTGCTCTTTTATTCTTTCTGTCAAACTTCTTTTAGTTTCCCCTATATAACTTTTACCACATGAACATTTAATTAAATAAATTTCATGTGGTAAAAACATTTCAATATTTGTTGAAGAATAGGACATATGTCCCAACAGTAGGTTTGGTGTAAAATATACCCATTGATTTGTGTGTTTAGATTATTGTTGCAGATATGGTGGGGAGGGGGGGGTGATGTCAATTTACAACATGTATATCCTTGCAGTACTCAAAACTTTAATGATCATTGCTCTAATCATTACTCTACAGGTATTATTACAATACCCTATGGCCTTGGTTTGGGCTGTAGTATGTTTGTACACAGTGTACACTTCAACTGTCTTATAGCTACATTCTACTTCTCTTACCTGGTAGACCTGTATGGGGAATGCTTAACACTACCTGACTTTTTCTACACATATTCCCAAATTCCTAGTTAAAATTATGCGTACAGCTTACTTCCACTCCTAGGATTCGAACCATGGCTGTGTCTGCTACAAATACAACAATTTGTGTTTCGACAGTGTGACCTATTTAGAAAATGCTGCTTTTTTATTCAGTGTTTTCTCAGTATCTCTTGGTTGTACATTCTGACCATGTAATTACAACATTCTTATACAGACATTCCTAGACATATTTTTTATGTAGCACAGTGTGAGAAACATTTGACAAAACAGTAGTACTCCGATATCAGATCTTGATGAATGCAACATGTCAGGCTGTACAATACCAGAGTAAACACAACCAGTCCAGGATTTAGTACTTATTGCCAGGCAGTTACACTTTTATTTAAATATGACCTATATGGGATTATTATTGTCATACTGTCTGGTTTATTCAGTAGAAAACATACACATTTTATACTGCCAGGAGACATTTCACTCTTTTATATTTATTTGGTATGATTACTACAAGCAGGATTGTTACTCACCAGCCTCGCGATGCAGCCTTTGCAACCTGTTGGCATGGGCTTCCTCGTTCCCAGCTCACTCAGCTACAACTGTAATGAAAATAGAGAAACATCTATGCATACCTATCCATCACATACACAGGCTGGACTTTTGTAAACAGTTATTACTATGAATACTTACACATTGCTGGGATATCTCCCCTCTCTCTTGCTTCTTGGACCCACTGTTCCAAGAGCTCCCTCTTCCTCTGTTTCAAGTCGGCATACTGATGATGGACCTGCTCACCAGTCTGAGGGATACCAGTGGTACTGTTGAAATAATGGGCAAGACTTTCCTAGGCTTATGCTTTATATTGGGAGCCCTGGTACTGGTCTTGCAGCAGTCTCACATCATGTTTTTTTTTTTTTTTTTACCAGGAGTTCTACCATGACCTTGGACTCCTGCATGCCCCAGCGCTGCACCCAAAAGTGCCTACCCTCTCCAACACATGCCATACTGCCTACAATGGAGAGCTACAACCAGTTATGAGCTGTATTGGGTTTAAATACAGCTGATTTCCCACCCTTTGCCATGACTGGATGATTTTGAAAATGCTGACCTAAGCTAAGATATGGGCAAACCTGCTTTGTTAAGGTTGGCAGTGCTTAAAGGGGCAGGCTTAGCATTGCTTACCAATGGGCAAATCCACTTAGCTGGGCTATTCTTTGCTTAGTATTCATATGCACACAATGCTTACACCCGGTCAGCATAGCTATGCAATGCTTAGTATTGCTTATGTTTTATTATATTCCCCTACAACCTGTATGGGATTAATTCATCATTCATTACATAATATAGCTTTATTTACCTTTGCTGACATCCACTAATGTGCTGTAATTAATTTATTCTTGTGTGACTACACTGTATGGGACATTTGTGCTTATATGGGAGTTTTAATACTTTATTACACTGACACCTCACATCTAGGCCTATTACACTATTCTGGTTGGGAAAAATAAGTTACTTCCTACACAAATTTACAAATAAATTAAAATTGTAATTTTTACACATACAAAATGGAAATGGCTTTGGTGTGGCTCAAACCGTGAATGATTATATACAAGGCATACACTCTAACCACTACATTATTGCACTTGTGCTTATGCTGGATGTCTATTGCTTTTTAACTTATCCTGCCATTTCAGCTGGGTAAGCATAGCTAAGCAAAGGGCACACCCACGTAGCAATGCTTAAACTTTATTGCCTATGTCAAAAAAATATTTGTTGTGTTTTTTAATTTGTACCCTTCAAAATATCCATGCTAATGCTGAACCTGTTATTCTATCAACTTTCTGTCTTTGTAGGGACAATTGTCCCTTATGGCTTTGTCCATATTCCTTACTCTGATGAGTTGGGAGGTGTGTGCTATATGCTTATGCTAAACCTGTTATTCTATCAACTTTATGACTTGGTAGGGACAATTGTCCCTTATGGCTTTATCCAGTTTTATTACCCTGATGGGTTGGGGGTGTTATGAGCATTCTCGCTCATTTTAAATTGCCATATGGCAATTCTAGTGTGCAGGAGGCATGTGTATTTTGAGACCACTGCTCTCAAACACACCCCTTGTGCTAGTACACATCCCTGTGTACATATTACAGCATGGCAGCGTCCCTTCATACATATATATGATGGGCTGCCGTGCTAGACAGGAACAGTCCATTCCTTGCAGGAATACGTTATTCCTTCACAGAAGGTTGTTGAATCTGGGGGTTGATTTATACATAATGAACTTATTAGAGTGAGAAGATATGAAATGGCTATTTTCTGTTAAGATTGAATATTGTTCACTATGCAGTCTGAAAATTCTAATAATACTTTTGGCCTGTTGCCTGTATCATTAAGTGCAGGAAAATATCTCTGAACTATCTAACATTTTTCACAAAAAATGTTTTGGCAATATAAATGTACGTTTGGCTATAAACTGTAGACATCTTGTACTTTTAGTCTCATGGTATAATGAAGGAAAACAACATGATGAATATTAATTCAAAGCATCCACAGATCATCCGTAAGTTTTTTTTTTCCTGTCATAGGTTCTTAGCAAGCTCTGAATTTTTGACAGTATCACTTTTTTAGGGATGAATTTGAACATTTTTTTAGTTCAGCTGTTATAGCAGCTTATTAAAATATACCTCTGATATGTTTTGAATATGTGCTTAAACCAGTTTTATATATATATATATATATATATATATATATATATATATATATAGTAGACAGAAACTGTTAAAACTCAGTAAACTGTCGGATTCTAATTTGAATAAAGTTATATTAGTTGTGCAGTAAATAAAGAAGCATACAAGATTTGTTGCATTTTCATTTCTTTCATAAAAGTCAAATAGGAATTATTTTAAAATGAAATAGTCAATACAAAATGTAGGATTTTAGTAGCTATATTGCTGGTTTCAATGCTTAGTGACATTTTGACTTTATAAACAATAAAACAATTTAGTTTCTCACACAGTAAGTTACAGAGGAGACCAATTGTCTCAAAATGTGATCACATGACTATGTCTAGCCGAATGCAACTGCAAATAAGAAGTAACATGAATGGGACTTGTGGTTTGATATTAACACAATTAGTCACATTAAGATTTGTACAGGACTCATCTTTTACCAGTGTGGTGCCACTAAAACCAGTTTGTTGGGCAACTGAAATAGACTGGAACCCCCTGTAAATGCACATACCAGAACACACTGTAAATATACTTACTTTGTTTATCTTCAGTTTAAAGGGCACTTTTGCTGGTCCAGAGTGGTCTGTATAACAAGAAAATTAAAATATTATGTGCTCTACCTCAAAATGCTCTGCTGTGACACCAAAATGACTATCGGTGATTTATAGGGACTTTTGATCCAAATCAATGTACATTTCATTCTCTGTCAACCAAATGATTAAGTGTTTAAAATGGAAACGTGACAATGCCAATAAATAAGATGTCTATGGCAGAAGCAACAATCTTATAACAGGTAATTACATTGAAAGTCTTACTTTCATCTCCCATATGGATGTTATTGAAACCGACAGAGGAATAGCTGAGAAGAAGCAGGTATGTTCAGATGTGGTTAAGATGGTCATGTCTATGTAATCAAACAGAAGGCTTGCCAGAATTCATTAAAATAGCTTTACTAGACATTGCAAAGTAGTTTAGGTTCAGCATAATTTAAAAGGCAGATCAGTATACAACTATTTGCTTACCTTTAGTCTTCCAAAACAATTACAAAGGAAGCACGCTCTTTTATACCAATGCTTCTGGGTAAAATAATGAGATCTGAAAGCATACTGCATTATACATATTTGAATGTTCATGCCAGTACAAATTATTTAACCTACTTCTTTATCTCATTCTAAGCCAATCATTGTTCATTTTCTTAGTTACCAAGATAAACAAAACATTTGCATCACATTTCTACAAATCCATCAAGTCTCATGCAGCTTAGGTTTTTTCCATCAGACATTTTACCAGAATTATGACCACAGTGGTCAGAATACAGAAATATTTGATACAAAACTTTTCTGAAATTATGCATGAAGTACTCATTCACATTTAAAGTGTTAGTCTGAAGCATGTGGGTCTTCTTCAAAATCAGCAGAGGCTATAGCAGCATTGAGTAATCTCCCAAAATGATTCAGCTGCTTATAAGATTCACTGGTTATGATAACTGGTGTAATGGTGTTTTTTCTTTAGTTCATCTACACCATTTTAAATCATGTGATATTTTGTACTGATGTTTGAGATATTTTAGGCCTGTTTATACTTTATCAGTATTATCACTTTTCTTTCTATGATAGCTCTTTTATGGTTATATTCCAGATCCAGATTACACTTTTCTTTTTACTTATTACTGACTCTGTTACTTTAACTGTAATAACCAGCAGACAAAAACTATGAGGAAAAAAATGGTTATTCTGCAAAAATCTGGGCAGTTGAGATCTATGGGCAGAGGCTGAAGATATATTGCAGTGGGTAACAAGGAGGCCTTTGCAGTAGTAGATTAACCAGGGCAGAGGATGGCTACGCCAGCTGGGATGTCCTTTTTTCATTTGTTAAAGCAGTTCTCTGTCTACTGTTCTGACTTGTTTACTGTAAAATTGTGGAATGTGGATAGGTGATCTGGGCAGTCACTGCCTGTGTTTGAGAGGGTGGGTAGGCTAGAGTAGTCAAAGGGACAGTGGATAGAATGTGACTATTTCTGTTAGTGAGTTAGTTTCAATCTCTCTACCTGTGAGTCAACTCACTTCTTGCCAGAATTGATTTTGGTAGTTTAGCTAAATATATTTGAATTTTTTTTCATATATTTGCTTTTATATTATAATATTCCTTGTTTTGAGAGGTTTCTGAGTTGGATATCTTGTTGCATAATGGGGTTCTTTTTCTGTGCCTGCCATGTGTCATTTCTGTGTTTTAAAAGGGATTTCATTTCAGGAGTTGGTTAATCATTTTGTTTTGGATTAGAGTCAAGACATTATAAGGAAAGTTGTATTCTGAAGTGATCTGAGTGTACTGGTGAGTGCTTCTGTGGCAAGATTAGGGTTACCTAGGTTTAAGATGGAAGACTAGTCTGTGTTGTAAAGAGCCTGTCTTTAAGTGCGTTAATGTTTGAGTCTGTCTTAGGCCTGAATGAAGTTACTTTAGTGGGAGGGATGTTGTTGGGGTATCTATTGTAAAGCTAATTGAATGAGGGTGGTTGATAATATTTGAGACTTGACTGAGGATGAGAGTGAATAAGTCTAGAATGGAAGGATTGTTGTGGATATGGATAAGGTCATGTGGGCTGTTGCTATAGCTGGTTAAGAAAGAAGTCAGCAGAACTTCACTGATGTCATGCTAGATGGAGTGAAGCATATTTAAGATCAAGTTACCTAAAAGGATGCAGTTGCTTTTATTTCCTAGATAGTTTGTAATTTTTTGATCTAGTGTTTATAATTACCAGGTGTTGAAGGAGGGGGAAAGTAGGCTATGGACAGGTGCAATGTTTTCTTGCTTTTTTGTTGTGTTCTACAGACTACTGAGAGATAATTTGTTAGCTTGTGCTAGGAATAGGTTGTTTATGTTAGTTTTCTGAATAGGAGAATTAAACCTCCATTTCTTTGGAAAGGTCTAACATTTATCAAGTAATTACTTTCTGTGAAAAGAATGTGCAAGTGTTTAATGTATTTTATGATCCAGGAATCAGTAACAGCTAGTATGTAAAGGTAAAGATATTTAAGGAGAGTATCAGCCTTGTCTAGTTTTATGCATTCACCTGTGTATGTATGTATGTATGTATGTATGTATTTATTTCATTTGTTTACAGAGATATTCCCGCTGGGCAGGAAGCTACCCCTTTTCAGCAGAGGCCCATGGAGAAAAGCTCTGGAAAAATTACAACATTACTATTTAAACAAAATATCATTAAATAGTGAAAGCATAATGTAAAGAAATTTGAAACATATTTGGAAAAGTATAATGTAAAGAAATACGAAACATATTTGGAAATTAATTTGCTAGAAGGAGAGAAAAGGAGGAAATGGAGGATTAGTATTAAGAGGTGACAGGAAATATTTTATGATAGGCAGAAAAAAGAAGCGGGAGCTATTGGACCAATAACTGAGGAAGAAAAGGGCAGTTATATATAATCCAGGGGTTGTGCATGCACAGAGCCAGCTATCTTTTAGGTATTCTCTTGTTTGGGTTTGTTTGTTCTGCTTCTATAGTAAAAGGAATAAACTTCCAAATTTTATTCAGGAAAGAGGAGTACAAAGAGTCATCATCTGAGTTGTTAGCTTTTATAACCGTTAATAACATTTTGTCAGTGGATCTCCCTGTTTACATATGTTATAAATTTGGAGAATAATTGTCAAACTAGGGCATTTGTCTGGATAATAGATGAGTTTGTGGGAACTGACTAGTTGGTAAGATGCAAGGTAATGCCTTAGCTCTAACCACTGAAGTTTTTTTTTTTAAAGGTCAGACAGTGGTGTGCCCTATAATGATGACTGGCAGCAAATTTGCCCACCTTATTATACCATTATTAAAGAGTGATATTTGAGTGGATTGTAGGTTAATCAAGATAGGGGCAGTGGTGAGGAGTGTAGGAATGAAAAGGGTTTGAACAATACTTTTTCTGGCATTAACAGTGAGGTATTGTTTAACTCCACAGAGAATACCTAGCTTTTTGTGGATAATTTTTGCTGCTTGTTTTATGTGATGATCAAATTTTAACCAGCTATCAGTAGTGACTCTTAGATGCTTAGTTTGACTTACTAGTTCTATGTTGGGGTTGTTAAAGGAAATAATTTTAAAATTATGTTTGTAGTCAGGTGAATGCCATGGGGGTAAATATGATCAGTTTTTTACAGCTAAGAAGCAATTGGGTATCAGGTAAACAGACTGCTAGGGTGGAGAATGACTCTTAGGTGAGTTGTTTTAATTTATCCATGATTTTAGCAGAGCAGATGATTGTTGAATCATCTGAATACTGTGTGAAAGTGGCTTGTTAAGAAACTGAGTGAAGATCTTTACTGAATATATTGAACGACATGTGACCTAAAGTGGATCCGTTAGGGACACCCACGAAAATGGGAAGTACAGAGGATATGTCATTTTGCCATTTTACTTTCTGATGTATATTTGAGAGGTTGCTAGAGAACCAAGATAGTGACATTTCATGTACTCCTAAGCAAGCTAGTTTTTGAAGCAATTCCTGGTGGGATGCCATGTTGAAAGCTTGGGATAAATCTAGAAAAGTGCTGAGACTAATTTCCCAGAGTTCAGATATTCCTTAACAAATGTAATAAAACCAAGGAGTGCTGTGCATGTGCTATGAAAAGGAAGGAAACCATGCTGTGTAGGGGAAAGTAGACAGATGTCAGAAAGCTGGAAAGCTGAAAATGGATATACTTCTCCAAAATCTTTGAGAGTAGAGATAGCATGGCTGTAGGCCTAAAGTTTGAGAACTCATTTTAGTTTCCACCTTTATGGACAGGAAAAATGAAACACATTTGCCATGGGTTTGGATATAGCTTTGGTGATGGAATGGTTAATTAGGATAGAGACAGGAAAAGCTAAGGCATTATTATTATTGTTATTATTATTATTATTATTATTATTATTATTATTATTATTAAACACTTTTTATTGAAACTGGCTTTGTGGCTCTGTCTCTCTGTGATTCTGTCATGTGCCTTGATGTACTGAGCTGTTCAATGTGCTGAAGTACTGTCTGTTGCATAATGATTGGTTCCCACTGAATGTAGTTGTTGCCTGCATTGCTGACTTCCCACCTTTTCAGTTTTTAAGTAAAAATTCAGTAAAAAAACTGATTTTTAAAATAAAGAATGTTTTTTATTCAGTCACTGTAAAAAGTAAAAAATAGGGAAGAAGAGTGAAAACTTTACAAAAGAAACACAGACAACCTAATTTCAGAAAAGCATTTGAGGTTAGTTTTATTTTTATTTATTTATTTATTTATTTATTTTACATTTGTTGACCAGGAAAGTCCGACTGGACACATGTCCGTTTTCAGCGGAGGCCCGGGGAGAAAAGCTCCAATAGTACAATAGTAGTTTACAAAAAATTCCAATAGTACATAGTAGGTTACAGCAATGATTATCAGCTAACATACGATTGTAGTTATGCACTAAATGCCCAGGGAAGAAAAAAGTTACATTAGTATGTACAATCACAATTATAAAGAGAAAAACAAAGCATCATATAGTTAGTATACACAGGTGAGAAAAAAGTTACATTAAGATGAACAGTGAACAATTATTATAAGAAACAAACCTACATGTAGTTAGTTTCGGGGGAGAGAGTAGAAGGCTTGAGGCCTAGGAGGCTAGTAATTTTACTGAGGAGGTTGAGGGGGAGCTATGAGTTAGTCTGGATTAGAACATCGGCAAAGCCAGTGGGATTTGAAGTGGTGGGAGAGTCCATTCCTGAAAGTATTTAGGGAGGTTGCTTCGGTGAGACTAGGAGGAAGAGAGTTCCATGTTTTACCCACTGTGTTTGAAAACAGAGAGTCACCTCCTGAGTTACAGGATTTGATTGTCTGTGCGAGTAATTTGTGAGATGATCTTAGTCTATTTAGGTTGGTATAAGGGGTAATTAATCCAGACAGGCCGGGAGTGTTTTCAGGTTGAGAGAGTATTTTGAAAGCAATGATAAGTTGCTTCTGTAGGAGTAGGTTTGGTAGTTCTATCCAACCTAGGTTCTGAAGATTAGTACAGTGATGGGTTTTGTAGGGCAGGCCTGTGGCAAATCTTGCAATATGATTATAACAACAAGAGAGTTTAGATAGATCTGATTTGTTGGGGTTTGTTAGTATGGGGGAGGCATACAAGAGGGTAGAAAGGAGATGGGTGCGAGCAATGGCAACTCTAGCTGTGGGAGTCAGAAAATATTTTATTCTATAAAGGGACCCCAGTTTCTTATTAACAGTTTTGATAGTTTGGTTGATGTGCACATCGAATCTGAGTTTGTTGTCAATGGTAACCCCTAATAGCTTGGTATGAGGGTCGGGGGTGATGGTGGTTCCATTGTTGGATTGTACACTAAAGGGAAAAGTTGGTGTTTTATGGGTAGGATGGAAGAGTAGCATTTTCGTTTTTTTTGGATTAAGGATCAGTTGGCATTCTGATAACCAATTCTCAACTGCAGTGAAACAGTCTTGAGTTTTGGATAATAGAATAGTTGGGGATCTATCTGAGCAAATTAAAGTCGAGTCATCAGCATATTGAATACATGTAGACTCTGGGATGACTTTGTTAAGATCATTAATGAAGATGGAGAATAGAAGGGGGCCAAGTATGGAACCTTGGGGGACACCTATGGTGTTGGGTATGAGGTCGGAGAGCTTGCTTTGCCAGAGCACTGCTTGTTGCCTATCAGAAAGATAGGCATGAAACCAGTCTAGGGTTTTATTATCTAGATAGAGAGTTTTTAGGGTTGCATGCAAAAGGTTGTGGTTGACCATATCAAAAGCTTTTGATAGGTCCAAGAAGAGGGCTGAAGAAATTTTTTTGTCATTCCAGTTAAGATTGATAGTGTTTGTGAAAGACAGGAGAGCGGTAGTAGTGCTATGTTTGGGCCTGAAACCATGCTGGGAGTTGGTTAGCAGGTTTTCCTGAGTTAGGTAGTGGATGAGTTGTTTGTGAATACATTTTTCCATGATTTTTGCCAGTGGTGACAAAATAGCTATAGGTCTGTAGTTTGAGAGGTCAGTGGATGAACCACCTTTATGGAGGGGGATGACATGGGAGATTTTCCATATGGCGGGGATTGTGGATTCAGTTATGGTCCGATTAATTAAGATTGAGATGGGGTAGGCTATAACATCCACAGCTTTTTGTAGAAAGTCTGCTGGAAGTAGGTCTGCCGCGAGAGTGGTTGGCTTTAGTTTCCTTAATAAGGATCGAATGTATGCAGTAGGGACAGGTTGTAGGTTGAATAGCGGCGTGGTCTTCTGGGTGGGACTTGTGGATAGGGAGCAGGGGGCTACTTGTTGGTTGGCTAAGGATTTGATTACATCGATGAAGAAGGTGTTAAAGGATGTGGTCACTTCATCTGGGTTTTTCATAGTTAGGTTTGCTGGGGTGGGGGTGGAGGACCTGCCTGGATGGAGAAGTTTGTTTATTCCTGCCCAAAACTTTTGGGGGTTGTTTTGATGTTTATGTTGTAGTTGGAAATAGTAGTTCTTTTTGTCCATTAAGATGGATTTTTTTGTGTCATTTCTTAGTTTTTGGAAGTTGGTACGGTCTAGGGGTGTCTTGGTAGTACGCCATTTATTCCATGCTTTGTTTCTAGATTTGATTTTGGCTGTGGAGTCTTTTGATAGCCATGGTGCTATGAGAGCTTTTGTTTTGATTGACCGTTTGGGGGCATGTGTGTCAAGTATGTTTAGAAATGTGGAGTTAAATTTTATTACAGCTTCTTCTAGTGGGAGGTGCTTTAGGATTGACCAGTTACAGGACTGCAGCTCATTTCGGAATTTAGAGATGTCAAAATGTTTGGTGCTTCTAATAGTCCTGAGTACAGGGAAGTGGCAGCTACCACTTTTATTTTTTACTATATAAGTAATGAGGTGATCACTGAGCTCATTAGTAATGGTCCCAGATTTGTAAGTTTCGGGTTTATGGTTAGTGAGTATCCAGTCTAGGATACTTTCTTTTTGTTTATTGCTGCCAATTCTAGTAGAGGTGGTAATATTTTGTGAGAAGCCATGGAGATTGATATTGGTTGGGTCTGTCTCTGACACACATTGATTCCAGTCAATGTTGACATCTCCCAGAATTATGGTTTCTTGTGGGAAGTTGTTTGTCAGCCAACTTAGAGTGTTCTCAAGAGTGTCAGAGTTGTTCCTAGGGGGAATATAGATTACGATTAGGTTAATACTTTTTTCTTTATTTAGTTGTATTTTTAGGGTTGTTAATTCTACGTTGGGTATTAGCGGTGGCTGAGTGGGATGTAAGGTAATGTTGAGTGTGCTTTTGAAGAGCACAGCAGTACCACCACCTCTTTTTTTGAGGCGATCGGTCCTGTATATGTTGTAGCCAGGTGGCAGAATTTCGTTATCTTTGGTCTCTGGTTTGAGCCAGGTTTCTGTGAGACACATAATGTCAGGGAGGTAAGTTGCTAAAAGAGCATGTAGATTATGAATTTTATTATTTAGGCTTCTAATATTAAGGTGGCAAATAAGAAGGGAGTCAGGAGGTCTTGGAAACAAGGATGCTTTATTTGCACTGTCATTTGATGGTGGGCCTGGGTTTGGGTGTATGTCTTCATCTATGTTTGTGTTTTTTCTAAGATACATTATTAGCTTCATTAGTTTGTATAGTAGTTTATCTATGTTTTTGGACTTGGGGTAGATTATGTTTGGTTTATAGGAGTAGTGGAAGTGCGTAAGCGGTGTTTTGTTGATTAGGTAGTGAGTAGGGTGATTAGTATTGTTCAGAAATGTGGGAGTACTAGTTTGGTACTTTGGATAATGAAAACCTGGGTGTGTCTGGGACTCGTATATAGTTAGCATGTATAGTGTGATAAGAATTGGTAGGGTGAGAGTTACAGTTTTTTGGGCTGGTATGGTGATACGGGGTGTTAAGGACTTCATACTGCCACTTGATTGGTTATAAGATAGTTAGTGTAGGTGGTTTGGTATTGGTTGGGGGAGAGGCGGGGTGGGGAGTGTGGCAGTGTGATTTGTGAGCCTATTGGACTTGGAGGGGCAGTGAAAGAGGTGGGCTAAGAGTTTTGAGTGGCTAGAGTTAAAGGAGGGGTGTGGTTAGTTAAGTTTAAATTTAGGGGTACTGGGGGTGGGTGGGATACGGGGGCAGGGTGGGGCACGGAGCGAGCCCGAGTGCAGCGAGGGCGAGCGGAGCGGGGTTAATCCCACTCCACACAGAGCAAGTCCAGGTAATACACCAGTAGATGTTTTTTTTCTTCCTACAGGGCACTACAAGTGAAGCATAATAGTAGCTGCACTTTTCCTTATAGTTTGGGACTAGCTCCACTGTTTCTACTTAGAATTCGCACTAATTTTCCAAGTAAGTGAGGAGAAGATGCTATTCTCAGCGTCTTACTGCTGTGTGTGAAACCAGTTCGCACGCTAGTTTAGGGGACACTATACAATGTAAATTACATTAGTAACTTTCAAATTTAGTAGGATATTGACCTTGTAGATGAGGTGTTTGGTAGTTATTTTAGTTCTGGGCTGTTGGTAGATAGTTTAGTTCTGAGCTGTTTTACACTTCGGTATCGCTTTCTTCCTTAGCGCGATATTGAAGGGAGGTCGGGGGAGGTTACAGGGCAGTACCTGAACAAATAAAAAGAAAAAAACATTCAGCTTGCTTTTAAAGATATAAATTACAAAGCCATAAAATAGAGTTAGAGTACAGGTTTCAATGCAGTTAGTGTGTAACAGAGCCTAAATCAGGGGATTGAACTCCCTTTAAGACTTATTTGCTATCCAACAAGAATATAAAGACCTGGTAGTATGCTGAGCCAACAGTTTAATGAAACAGACACAGTCGTATTGCGTGTTGACTCACGCTATCATTTAGGATAAATACAACACTGTTTAGACTTCATTGTTTCCCTGGAAAGACCAGTCGCTAATGACTGAGCAGTTTGGTAACAAAGTACACTTTGCAACTTTTGCTTAGTTATACCTAATACTAACACACATCAATATCCTTAAACACAGCAGTCGTTGATATTGTCCTCTTTCAATTTAACACAGTAATTCAGAATTTAGCTGCTTAAGTAGACAAAAACAAACAATTTCACAGTGCGCCTTTTACCTAACAGGTGACGCTACTAGTGGATACGCGCTACCTCTGATTGAGTAACTGTGTAAGAAGGTAGTGAGACGCTTAATACAGTTTGTAAGCTAAATTATTCTACAGGGTGGTCATAGCTGTACGAGCTACACTTAGATCACATTTATAACTGAACCATCTGTTAGTATTACACTTTAGGATGCGCTGTAATTTATAATTATTAAGACATTGGTTTTATAAGATGTTACATACCCCTGAGATGT
Source organism: Protopterus annectens (assembly GCF_019279795.1). Classification (NCBI taxonomy): domain Eukaryota; kingdom Metazoa; phylum Chordata; order Ceratodontiformes; family Protopteridae; genus Protopterus; species Protopterus annectens. The sequence continues at coordinate 1,318,657,338 of NC_056729.1, forward strand.
GCCTACAAACTTAGTTTGCAACACAGCAGTAAATGACTAGAAATGGCGGGCTCTTAGGGAGTTATGATACCTCGCATTCGTCATGGACAGGGGGTGGGGGTTAATCCCACTCCACACAGAGCAAGTCCAGGTAATACATTCCTGCTACTTCTTCTGGCACCTCATTTCCAGAATCAGGAAAACCAACCTCGAATACTTTTCTGAAATAAGGTTGTCTGTGTTTCTTTTCCAGAGTTTTCACTCTTTTTCCTTGTTTTTTTTTTTTTACTTTTTAGAGCAACTGAATATTAAAAAATATATTTTTTTACTTATATTTTTTATTGTAGAAATTAAGACTAGTTTGAGTGTAAATGCTATGAGGACTAACAGAGAGGAAAGGAACCTGTGTCAGTCTGTGTCATGGATTTAATAAAAGAGATTACTGTTTAGATAAAGTGGGGTATGGAATTTGCTGGCTACGCTGTCAGCTTGTTTAGATGAAGTAGATGTAGGTTGTGTCGGTGTACTGCATTTTGAAATGTATTGATTGCAGATCAAACAGCTTTCAGAATGTTATAATTTGCTGTTTGTATATTTTTTATCAGTTTTGATTTAATTTTTAGTGGGAGTTTCTGAGACATTTATAGTACTGATGGGCAGCTACGGTTTCAACTTGCTTCCATTTTTCCAGTTTATCTCCAGGTCTCTCTCATGAGCAGTTTGGTACTTTTTAAGAGTCAGGGTGTTGGATCTGATTTAATTCTTATTGTTCCTATTGGGACTAGTTTATTTGGTTTGTTAATGAAAACTGTGTTTAACAGACCTACAACTTCATCAAGTGGAAAGGTCTGAAGAGACCACCAGTTGACTGCTTTTAGCACTACAATTAATTGGTCTTTAAAAAAAAGAAGGAGAATTAATGAGCAAGGATGTACCAATCCTGTTTTTGGATAGGTTTATACTGCCTTATTGTAAAGAAGAGTAGGTAGGTCATGGATAGATCATTACTTAGGTTTCAGGTAAGGCACCTGTTGAGAGGATTTTGTTTGGAACATTAGACAGAATCCAGCATAAGGTAAAGGCTCTACCAGAGTTTATGAGTACAATTCAAGTTCAAGGTTTAATGATGTTAGAAGAATATTGCTTCTGATGAGTCGAATGAAAAGGACTAGTGTGAGCTTGTACACTCTTTTGGGAAGATTTATTGTTTTTTGTGTAGTGAAAAACATGCATGGAGTTGCCTTGCACATTTTTGTGACCTAGTTGGATGTTGACTGAGCTGGCTGGAGGACCAGCTATTTAGGAAGTTGTGGATGGTAGTATGGTTTAAGAGGCTGTTGATGTTGTTTCCATAAGGTAAGGGGTTAATAATATGACATTAGAAGAATATTGTCTTGTTTAACAGTATAAGAGGAAAGGTGGTGGTATGACTTTAATATGTCCCAATAGCTACCACATTTCCCCTTACAGCAAACCAACATCAAAATTCAGTTCAGCAGAGCTTCTTATTGCTTTCCTCAAAATAAACAGTTATAAACAAATATGTATTACTGTCCTTTACATCCTTTCTGGTGACAATACAGCTATACTGGAAGATATCCTACATTGGATAGTAATAACATATTCACAAGAAAAAATACTACGAGGTGATGTGAATGTCAATTGGTTGGACATAAACTCTAAGTCTCTTACATCTAGCATGAACTTATACAGTTTCACACAACTAGTTGATAGCCCCCACATTACAGCAAGACATTAAATTCTCTATTAGACTGGATCCTAGTATTAGATCCTAGAAAATACTCCATCACAGGTACAGTGTCAGGCTCTCTAAATGATCATCACACAAGCTATATGATTAGATATTTCACATATCCAGTTAAACAGCATGTTTATAAAATAGCACGTAATGTTTCCAAGTTTAACCCAGAAATATTCATTACTGCATTATCATCTATTAACTGGAACTTCCTAAAATCCTCCCCTTAGACAATGCTGTAATTGAATTCAATACAACTTTTCTAAATATGCTAAATAGACTTGCACCTCCTAAAAGGAAGAGAATGAAAACAATGCAATTTGCCTGTCTAAAAAGAAAAGAATGCTAATACAAGCTAGAGAAAAAGCATGGAAAGAATGTCAAAATATAAAACAACTCTATATCTTAAACTTCAGAATGCTTCACAATTGAACTAAAAAGCAAATAAATGAAGACACAAAACTATACTATAATAACTTTCAGAATAATACTAAACACAACCCTAAAAATCTTTGGACATCCATTAAAGAGATCTTAAATCTTGGCAAAAAATTCAACCAATCCCCCTATCCAGATAACTCACCTCTTAAAACCGCAATGCAGTTCAACTTTTATTTTATAGATAGTATAGCATCTCTAACCCAGGATTCCTCAAAATCTAATCCCAGCCACACCCAACAGTCACATATCACCACATCCACTTTCACATTCAAACCTGTGCCCACATCCTATATTAAACTACTCTTACACAAACTTAAACCATGCTCTTCTTCAGCTGATGACCTTCCAAATGAGTACTTAACAATAGCAACCAATAGCATTGCATATCCTGTCTCAATCCTTATAAATAGGTCAGTCCAGGAATCCCACATTCCTTCTCTCTGGAAAAAGTCACACATTATCTCTTTGCACAAAGGAGGAAACTTAACAGACATTAATAACTTTAGATCTATAGCAATCTTATCTCGACAACATGGTTTCCTCCTTCCCATAGTACTAGCACTGCTCTTCTAAACTTTATAGATACTGTCAATAAAGATAGAGATAATGGCAAATTAGTCTCTTCCTTATTTCTAGAATACTCTAAAACCTTTGACACAGTTTGTTACAACAGACTTCTACTTCAAATGTCCCCACTAGGTCTCTCTCAGCCCACCCTTCTGTAGATCAAAAGCTTCCTTACCAACAGTTATCAGCCAGTAAAATGGCACTCCATGCTCTCTACTTACCTCCCATTCACCAACAGTGTACCACAAGGCTCTTCTCTTTAACATTTTCACCAACATCGTTTATATTTCCACACAACAAGCCACCCTAATACAAAATGCAGATCATTCCACTCTCATATGCACATCTGACAACATGGTACACCTCCAAAAAATTACTCAGGCAGCTTTAACAGACACTAAAACGTGGCTTCCTAACTCACAACTCATGTTCAACCCAAAAAAGACCAAACTTCTACTTTTTTCCCTAAATCCAAACCGTCTCTCATGAAATAAACAAAATTTAAAGTCCTCCCTCTTGATAATACAACTATTGAAGTCACTTCTCATAGCAAACTATTAGGGGGTGATAGTGAATGATAATCTTACAATTTGACCTGCATATACAAAACTGAAAAACTCATTGAAAAATTAGGGATGCTTTACAGAGCCAATAATTTTCTCACTGATGCAAATAAAACTACACTTGTTATTATTTATCTCCTCCCCAGTCTTCTTTATGGTGCTTTCATCCTTACTAACCTCCAGGTTTCACAAAAATTAACACTTGAACAATGCTATAACAAAGTTGCTAAATTTGCAGCACATAGCCCTTTCAGAACCCTCCACTGTATAGCAGTGAAAAGCCCAAATTGGTTAGAACTGTCATATCAACTAACATATACACAGCATCTTACCACCTATAAATTATCCAGCCTGTCCAGCAATAAAAAAACATTCTGTATCACTATGTTCCCAGTTGGTCATTCAATCCAGTGACCAAAAACTCTTGGCTATCTACAAATCTACTAAATCAGCTGGAGATTGTCTGTACTTGCATAAGGTTGCTAAGGCCTGGAACTCCTTACCTGTATCCATCAGGTCTATTTTCTCTTTCCCATCTTCCAAAACGACTCTGAAAGACTTCCTCACTAAAATCTGGCTCTATTCTTGCTCAAATCCAGTATAAACTATATCCGTAAATGTGAACAATTACATTTTTATTTGTTATACCTCCTTACTCTCCCTTTTCACTTACTTTCTTACTGCTATCTACTTCTCTTCCCTGACTTTCTCTCTAAATATACTATGAGACTGTTTTTTCTCACTTCATATTGGAATTCTTTTTTGTATTAGACTTCCTTACCTTTAATTTCTCTACAAACTGTGTAAAATTCCTCTAAATATTAAATGATTGTCATATACCTTGTATCGATTCTTATCCAATATTTTTATATTTTGTCTAATTTATAATTATTTAAACAGCAGATGTTTTTGTTTTATTTTTGAAGATTGTATGATTATTGTTTTTAAAATGTGTTAATTTGGAACATTCCTCCCTCAGCCTCCACTGAAAATGGGCTTCTACCCAGTTGGATTTTCCTGGTAATCAATCAATCAATCAATCAATCAATCAATAAATATACATGGAAGGCTGGGTGTTGTGGAAATGTGTGTGTATGTGTATTGTTCTCTAATTATATGTTTGTTGGCGTATAAGAGTAAGTTTGACTACTAGGGTTTATATTTTAATGTATTTGAGTAGGGTCATATTGGTTATATATGATGTGGACTGTGGAAGCTGAGCTGTACTGAGTTGTGCTGCCTGATAAGACTATGCTTTGGAATGTGGATAGTGTATTATTGTATGGTGCAGAATTTGTGCATTAGTGGTGTGGAGTGTGGCATACATTTACAACTGGTCTGTGACATAACTAAAAGGGGAAGGGAATGTTGAGTATACATGTTGTGATCCTGCTGGGATGCTAGGAAAATGGGGCTGGAGAGTAGCAAAGCAGGTTAAAGCAATTGGAATAGATGGAAAATCAGTCTCAGTATGCCCAGAACCAAAACATATCAGTACTATGGTGAAGAAGCAAGTAAGTGCAGAATGTGTTTGAAAAAAAAAGCATAAGCAAAGCATAAGTAAATATGGGGAAGAGTTTACATTTTGGTTAGGCAACGCTGTGCATAACTGATTCAATACATATGACATACACAGTTTCAAGACAATCAGCTCATCAGTAGTCAAACAAGCTGTGGATGGAGGAAATGTAGCACAGCCAGGAACATTCAGGGACACAGACAGTGTAAATTAATTAAAATTAAGAGACTTCTCTGGTAGCACTAGCAGTAAGTACTGTGGTATCTAGCTTGTATAACTACATAGGTGGGGGCTCTGATCTCACAGCAGTGATCTTTCCATCACAAGGGGAGATAAAAATCTGGACTTAGTTCTCACCAAAATGGGTGACTGCTGCACCACTCCCATAGCATGTTCTTCTCTGGTGAGATCAAATCATCAGTCTGTCTCGTTCAAAGTTTCTATTCCACCCAATCCCCCCAGCTGTAGCCATGCTAAAAAAATTCTCAAAAGCTGACTACAACCTCCTAAGGGAGGGTATCAGTAGCTTCACACCACCATCACCCTCAGAGGAGGCAGAAACCTATGCTGAATAGTACGCCAATGAAGTATACAAGCACCTGTACAACTGCGTGGACTCAGCCATATCCAACAGAACTAAAACCTGCTCCTTAAGGAAACATAAACCTGTATGGTGGACATTGTCTACCTGCTCCTCAAGGAAACACAAACCTGTCTGGTGGACATCCTGTATCAACAGGTTTTACAACAAAAGGAAGAAGCTGTTGTCCAAGGGTAAAAAGAAAAAAATTCCAAATTGGAAAAACTCCTTCCTCAGCCTCAACAAGCAAATTAGATCACTAGCAAAAACCTCAAAAGCCAATTATGAATTGAAGCTAGCCTCTGAAAAAAGGAAACCACAAAGCCTTCTTCAGCTACATCAGGAACCTCCATGGCAAAGCCCAGGTTTGTTCCAAATTAGTACTTAATGGTACCACTTACACTGATCCTATTAACTTAGCCAACCTGCTAACTTGTAGGTTCAGCGCAACCTTCACCCTCTACCCCTTCAATGCCCATTCAGCATCCCTAATACTTGTCCCACACCTCCATCTCTGTAGAGCAAGTGTTAAATGCCCTATCCAAGGCAAAGAACACAGCTTCCATGAGACCATATCGTATCTCAGGCTGTATTCTGCACCATCTCCAGCAAGAACTAGCTTCACCATTGAGCACCTTATTCAACCTCAGCTTAATTTCATGCTTCATTCCAGTAGAGTGGAGGACTTCCATTGTCATCCCCTTGCACAAAGGTGGTACCACTACTGACTCAGGAAACTATCACCCCATTAGCTTGACAAGTCTGATCTGTAAAGCCATGGAGTGTATTATTATGGCTCTCATAAACAAAGACATAGGCAATCTCCAAGCACTTGACTCATCCAGTTCAGATTCATCAGGGGCAGATCTTATCTGTTGAGCTTGGTTGACTACTTTGAGACTGCCATCAAGGCCCTAGATGAGGGAAAGTCAGTACATACAGCTTACCTTGACTTGGCCAAGGCCTTTGAAACAATCCCCTACTCAGACATCAATGAAAAGCCAACTCAACTTGTTGTAAATCCCTATCTCATCAAGTGGGTGGCCAACTGGTTAATCGGTAGAACCCATAAGGTCAAAATAGGTGCCACCACCTCTGACAGCAGACCTGTCACTAGTGGTGTTCCCAAGAGTCTGTCCTGGCTGGGACCCCTACTGTTTGGCATCTACTTCTTAGAGGTCCAGGCAAAGACATAGGGCCTGTGGCTGACCAAGTTTGAAGATGACTGTAAGTTGCATGCTGTCATTGACACCCCAAATGATGTTAACATACTACAGGAGGGTCTCACAGCAACAAATGACTGGTTCCAAAATTATGGCCTTAAGTTAAATGCAAAAAAAAAAATGTATTATCATACCATTCGGCAAAAACATGGCCCCTACTGATTACAACATCAACAGCAACCCCCTACACACAACCTGTGGTAAGAGACCTCGGTACTCAGATTGACAACAGTCTCACATTTGACCATTATGTAGTGATAGTAGTCAGAAAAGCCTTTTAATTGGTTCATGTCATAAGTAAAGGGATTGGATCCAGAAAAAAATCAAGTTATTACCTCTCTGTACTCCTCCCTCATTAGGCCTATAATTGAGTATAACTCCCAGTTTGGTATGTACCTCGCCAAACACCTGTACCAACTGGAAAGGCCACAGAAATGTCTCACAAGGAGAATCCATGGCCTCCAACATCTGTCCTATGTGGACTGACTCAAATCACTATCACTCTACTTGGTGTTATACAGATTGTTCAAAGGTGATCTGTGTTTTGCCTACAAGGCAATATCAGACCCTGCCCTACTAGAGATGCTCCTTATCCATAAGTTTAACTCCTCACACATTACCCACTCAAAAGGCCTACATCTAATATGCAACATCAACAAAACCTCATGGAGAGACAGGTTTGTCTTTCAGAGGCTGCCCCATCTCTGGAACAGGCTTCCCATACATGTCAAACAGCATACCTCGCTGATCCTCTTCGAGCGCAACCTTGATGAATGAATGGGAAACCACAAAGTTTCTCAGAGGTTTTATCATTATCCCTCATTGACAGGGGCAACAGGTGCTGAGTGACATTTCTTTTTTGGGGATAAAATCTTGGCTAGGCTCGTAATGGCCCCATGGCCATTAGCCTATTAACTTCCTATGATACTATGATCCTATAAATACTAGTTCCAGTCCATTATTCAAATAAAAAGTGAAGCATATGTAATATATTAACTAGGAAGGAAGACATGTCTCATACCAGTGTAATCCTGATTCAATGAAATAGGTCTGGCAGTACAGGAGTCAATTAAGGCAGTAGGGGTTAACTGTTATTGGTTGGATGCAACTGTGCATGGATGGCTAAGAGAAAAAAGATGGTACAACTTTAAATGATAATGCAGCTAAGCATTTTCCAATAGTTCAACCATCCAGTTTAGAAAAGCAAAGCAAAGATAAGATAGAAAGAAAAACAAACCACCTAAAATACATTGAAACAACAGGAACAACTGTAATTAAACTTTCAGTCACTCTGTATACTGTCAGTGCTTTCATCCAGGCATTATCTAAAATTCCTCACAAAAAATAGCTTGCCAGTACATTTGAACATTATGATGGCAGTCTCCCTCTTAGTAGTGAACTCACAAAATAAGTACAGCAAGTGAAGTTATGCTAAATGTGTGCAAACATGAATGTCTCCCCCTAGTTCATGCACCTGAAGTTATAAGGCACTCAAGATTTATTTTGTATCCTGTATTCAAAATCATCTGACCATATAGCAATGCACTTATGGAGACTGGGGCTCTAATTTGATGTCTTGTCTCCACAGCTTTAATTCCTATTTTGTAACTGTTCATGAATAACGTTCAGTGGCCATTTTGTATAACATTCCCTTGTTTATTCTGGCATTCAGTTCAGTACCTTAAGTTGGCTTTTGCTATGTTGTCTAAAACTCTTAATATTTTATTACTTTTCTTTAGACTGCCATTTTCTGTACTATCTCCACTGTCTCCCCTTCTGTTCTGCATAAGTTATTATGCTGATAACCTCTTTTAGTTATGTACTTATTCAGATTTTACATGTCAAATTATGCATACTGGAAAATTAATCTAATAGATCCATTCTTTTATCAGGTCTAGTGAATGTTAAAATTACTTGTTCCTGTTGCAATCCTAACACAGGAAAATCAAATAAGTTCATCCCTCTTATGTCTCTTAAGGATCACACCAGCATTCTCCCTCTTCATTCTTGACAGAGATTGGTATGTTCTGTGTTCCATCACAGAAGGTTGTGCCTCACTATGTGTGTCAGACCTGGTACAAGACGTCTGCACCACCTATGATTTAAAATATATTTGCATGGCTCAGGAGAGAGAATGCAAACAGTTCATATACAAGTTTACCCACTGAGCATCAGTTTCTAAAATACACTACTCTTTCGCCTTGTTGAAACGTCTACCTAAGTTTAAAAAAGATCTTTATTGACCCCATCCACCTGAAAGACAATTCCTTGGCATACATGGACATTATATTGACTCATTATTGGGATTAAAGTTTCTTCCAGACAATTTCACCACTATTTAAAATCTGATGGTATGCTAGCTTGCCAGGAGGACAGAGCTCATCTTTTCTTCCTGATATATAGCCATTACTAAATCACAAATGTTCAGCTGAAAAACAGTAGGGTCAGCATGTTTCACCTGTCTGGAGAAAGCCAGGATGTAAACCACCTTGGAACCACATTGTCACTTAAAAAGCACAAGGAAGACAGGTGATGCCAAATAAAACATAACAAAAAACTCCTGTGAGTAGCTGTTAATTTGGTTGAGTGTAAAAAAACAATGATGAAAAACAAACAGAATTTTATGGATCTCACAAAGCTAAATAGATCACACCTTTAGACATACAATTCGCTATACAGTTTGACTACAGGAAAATTTCAAGGAGGATTCTCCCCTCACCATCAATGGGGAAAAAGTGAAAAGAGTGAGAAGCATGAAGTTTCTGGAAGTGCACATTGATGAGGACTTGTCTAGGAGCACAAATACAAATGCCATAGTCAAGAAAGCACACCAGAGATTGTACTTTTTAAGAAGGCTGAGGAGAGCGAATCTCCCATCGACAGTTCTCACTACAGTGGTACGGTAGAAAGCATCCTGATGAACAAGCTCATAGTATGGTATGGAAGCTGCTTTACCTCGGAGTGCAAATCTCTCCTGAGAAAGAAGATAGCCGAGAGGATCATTAAGACCACCTAACCAGCTATCCACAACTTGTGCTTATCCAGATGTCTCAGCAGGGCCAGAAGAACAGTTAAAGACTGCACTCATCCCGCTTACTGTTCCTGAATCTATCATCCAGAAAGTGCTTTCGAAGCATAAGTTGCAGAACTACGAAATTCAGGAACAGCTTCTTCCCTAATGTCATCAGGCTGCTGAACTCTATTAACCACTACACTCCATGATGTCCAACTGGGTCAGTAGAAACTGTCTCAAATTGTGCATTAACCTGGTTACTAGTCTTATCTAATACTTACTGCAATATTCACCATGGCTATAACTTATAGGCCATCTAGGGCAGTAGCAATGCTGTAAAATATCTCTTCTTTCAGTGCAATACATGTTGTGAATTCGTAAATTAACCATAGTGGAATACTCTTAAGGTTCATAGTGCAAAACTCTAATGTTCACAGTGCAATGCTCAGATGTCTCTTCTGTGCAAGAATCAATGCAATATCTTAACCATGTACCTGTGCAATACTAAAGTCTCATGCAAGTAAGTGTTCAGTTCAAAAAGTGTTAAAATGTGTTTCTAATTATGTGCAATATTAGTCTGTCTATCTGCATGTCCATGATGTAATAGCTAGGTAAAGTCCATACCTAACAATGGATAACATGTCTCCTCAGCCCTTTTTTGATAAATCTCATCACAAATATTGACAAACATTGTGCTGAATAACCTTGCAAATAAACATGGACAGTAATTTCTCACATTCTCACAGAAAAGGTTAGGGCTAGAGATCAATCGATAAAGTCTGACCAATTGTCCTTTAGCTAGAGCCTTTTCTGATGTTGTGGGTGATAACTGGTGTAATGAAGGAGACTATTAGAATAGGTCAGTTTTCTGAATATATTAGAGACAAATTTCTTGTTTATAACATCTTTAGTTATCTGGACATCTAGACAGTTAAGTGACCTAGTAGACTGTTTTATTGAGAACCTTAAAAAATGGGTGTTGTTGTTAATATAATAAAAAAAATGATTAACCTTTCATCTGTGTCCATTCACATAAACACCATCCAAAAACTAACTGTATAAACACCAACCCCGGGATTCAAGAAGCTCGGTGCAAGGCCGGTGTAAGGTCTGCGCCGGCGGTGCAGTGAATAGCCGGTGCAGTAGCGCCATATGCATATTAATGAGAGTGCACCGCAACCACAGACACGTGCGTAGTGTACGTGAGCGAGCCCAGGTAGGATGCGTCTGGAGGCGTGTCTAAGCCGGCATGAGGTGAGCAACCTAATGTGCTGACAGCCACGGTCTGCCCATAATAGTAATGGCAGCAGCCAGGTCCCGTGCAGAATGAAACGCACGTAGAGTATGCAGCATAGTACCCGTCCCAAATAAACGGAGAAGCAAATACAAGCCACGAAGGCTTAAGTGTACCCATCCAAGGAGCAAAGGATACGCATATGACCGCGTTTGTCCCGCAATGCACCGTCAGTGGTTACACTCAGAGAAGGTGTACAGCAGCATGTCAGCGCACCGCACCGACTAAGGTCACCACCTGTCCCACTTTGGGTGGGGCAGTCTCTCTATGGGCAGTTGTGTCCCGAAAAAACGTATTAAAAATGGCAAATGTGCTAAGATTGTAGGACATAATGATATCCCGTATTTAATGTAATGGTAGCATGAATTGGTTATTTCTGTAACTGAAATACCTAAATGTCACAAGAAACAGAATAAGCAAGCAAATTGCCACAACAATAAGCTTTTACTTAGGCAAACAAGTGAAGTTCTATGCTATATAGTGACCGTGTGTATGTGTCGGCCTGTAAAGTCAGATGTGAGTCCCGGAAATATCCCAGCATGGAAACTGGAAAAGGTGGCAACCCCAGTAGCGACATGGGCATGGTCACCAGGGTTACCAGCTGTCCCAATGTGCCATGGACAGTCCCTGATTGGACAGTTGTGTCCCTGCAACAATCGGACAAATGGAAAATGACCTCAGATCCCCTCCCAAAAATATTCCCGCAATATACATGTAATAGTAGTATAAAACATATACATTTGTATATGAAACACATACATGGCATAAGAAAATGAATAAGGAACCCAAATGCTTACAGAATAAGCTTATAGTATGGCAAACAAGTGAAGTTCTGTCAACTGCACTTGCCGTGGGTATGTGTAGTCCTGCAAATTCCGAAGTTTCCACATAACATGCCCCACTATGGGCATTGGAAAAGGTGCCAACCATAATGGTCACAAGCAGTTGTGAGAGTACATAGCCGGGTAGCTGTGTCGACATAACAACAGTAAGGAATCAAGATACCTTAAACACAGGCAAACATGTGCATAGCAACATATCCCACACCCAGCAACGTCTCTGTCGCATACACTGGATGGCGTATGTTGAAGTGTAATATCCAGAAGCAGAACCCATGCATTCAGATGTAATACACAATAGCCTCATTGTACATGTCAGTCCCACCCATGTACACCTGTGCACCCTAACCTGCTAGCATCCGTGTGCAGCTATACACCCTCACACAATGTGCATACCTGAAATGTGGTAAGATGTTTGTGTTAGGCAATGCCACGCGGCCAAATACGTACCCCACATGTTACCAACCCACCTCAGGTACAGATATGTAAATGGCTGCATGTGAATGTGTCTGCAGAATGTGTACATCCCGCATATGGTATGTACCCATCGAAACCATATAGGTTTGCATACGACACGGTGCACATAACTGTACACATGTGGACAAGTCGGGTTGTTGAACCACCGCATCGATGTTTAGCTATGCAGTGAAGTCGATCACATATAGCAGAACACGTGCCTATCAAACAGGATGTCCTAACAGGGTGCTACAGGCAAAGAAGGGGAAGGTGGGACATCACATGTGGAGAGTAGCGTTGCCGGACGGCCAAATACACATGGTCAAGGTAAAGGACGGAACAACATGCATATGGCCGGATGGATGTTGTTCGAAAAATATATATAGAAACACATATGAAGTGCCAGTTTAGACTCGAAATACTATATAATGCATTGAATTGTACCGTACAATATGGCAGTAGAAGTAAGCCTGCATGTAATTGGTGAAGCTAAGCTGTAGTGTGATGGAATTCTGATCCTGGCAGTAACCAGTACAGCAGGCTTATGTCTGTCAGCATTAATTATCTGCTGGGTTACAGAACAATAAATGTATGTACATGCATAACATCACCCCTTCCTCTGAGGAGGATGGCCTTGTGAGCTCAATCGAAGATAACAGTACAACTCCTTACCAGAGAGACAAAGCAACGTATTAAGAAATTAACTGAGTACTGTATCGGAACAGTCTAGGGTCCTTGAAACAGTTACAATCACAGAAGGACAGTGTAATTGACAAGGTGCCTTGCAAGGTTGTGTTATTCTCATGGGAAAACATTTTAAAAGCACGACCCCAGCACCCACGTATGTATAGACTATTGTGGACCATAGTGATGGAAATGCCCTGTGACCGACCACGTCAGTAAGGTGGGCAAAAGCTGATTGTAAACACTATATAAAGAAACTGCTTACTGTATAGAGTCAGACAAAACTCTCATACTTGGACTGTATATGATTTAGCCTGCCTGTGTACACTACTAAAACTTTCTGAACCCGAGCCTCCTGTGTTATTGACTGTCACTTAGAAAGCCTACTGATAACTACAGTCTGGTTTTAACAACTTATTTGACATTGTGATCCTTGTAATCCGGAATTCCCTTGGTAAGCTACAGGTCAGAGTGCATGGCTGGTTAGACATCTACGCAGGAGAATTTGCCTAAATGGTTCTTCTTGAATGAAAAGACCTCCGACTGAATTGTTGTGTGTAAAGAGGCTGTTTACTGTCTGATCTGTGGCTGAAAAGCGGAAAACTGGATCCCAAGAAGAAATCGTGCAGCCTTAAACAGGAGGCTCAGGTAAGGAGTGTTTGCCTCTTTGTCTCTATTGTAGATCAGGGACCAGACTACATTGTGTTTCTGTTAACAGTTGTGATAGCGGGTCAAGACCTATCCAAATACTGTTAAATCTGAACATAGGTCAGGGAACACACAGCAGAGTAAATAGTCATTGTAGACACTACAGTGGATACAGGGAAGGAGACACCACGTGGTATGAGAGAAGGGCACGTGGGAGTCGTGTAGAGGATATGGAAGATTATTGAAGAAACAGATCATGTGATCCGCGTTTGACGGGTGACGGGAAGTATATGCAATCGCAGAGAGCACATAATGTGAGTTATCCAGCAAAATGGGGTAATAAATACGACATTGATGGTATATTACACAAAATATCGTTACTGAAACATTGTAATCCCTGAAAATGTGATGCACATGTTCTACGGTAAACACCTGTTCCACCCTGAGAGGGACAGTCCCTCTTGGCCAGTTGTGTCCTGCAAACAAACCGAACAAATGGCAAATGTCCTGATATCTCAGGACAAACATTTCCCAGATATATTTCAAAATGGTAGCATAAAACAGTAATTTTGTATCTGGAACAACAAAATATCATAATAAACAGAATAAGCAACTGAAATGCTACAACAATTGGTCGCTCTCCTGGCAAAAAGTGAAATCCTGTCCTATGTACTGGCCGTGGGTATGCTTTTTCCTGGAAAATTACACGTTCGAACACTAATGTCCCACATTGTGCATTTGAAAAGGTGGCAGCCCTAAGATGTGCAGGCGACAAAACAGCGACAATTGGGTATCCGTCATGCACATAGGTGGATTGAGGTAGTGAACTGAAGGGAACAGAACACTACAAATGTCAAAGCATCATACGTACACAGAGAAGATCATAATACAGTAGTACCGATAGCCCCCCCCCCCACAACACCCTACCACCTCCGATACCACATCCAGGATATGAAGCGGGAGGGCAGGCTAGTCCCCACACGTTATCCTGTGGCAACAGAGGTAGCACAATGACCAAATGTAACAGAAGCTATTGAAACCACATCCCGAACTCGTAACATACCTAGGAACACCCGAGTAAGAAGACAGTCACTAGAACAGAGTGAGGATATCTGTCAATTAATTGAAGTACCGAACCCTCATGCAGGACAGGAAGGCCAGGACCCAACCCCCATAGTGTATAGACCGTGGACACCAGAAGATATCTGTAAAGTCACAGAGGATATTCCCCATCTACAAAGTAATCGCTATTCACCATGCAATACCCCTGTATCTTCTGATCGGAAAACAAAGGGGGAATGGTGGATGGTACAGTATGTACAAGCTGTAAATCATGTAATAATACTTAGGGTAGCGATGGTGCCAGACCCACACACTATATTCAATGCTATGAACACGCCACAGAAGTATCTTACCGTGGTACATATAAGCTATGCTTCCTTTGCAATACCTATACATCCAGATAGTCCGTATTGCTTTGTATGTACATTCAGGGTAACAGATACAGCCATACCCGGCTATCGCGGGGATACTGTGAAAGTACAACGATATTCCCACAGGAGATGGCTAGCTACATTCCGGTGTTAACTCCACCCGGGGCCAGTCAAGTTCTACTTTATGTGGATGATATTCTGCTTGCGGCCCCTACCCAGCAGCAATGTATGGAAGATACAATAGCATTATTCAGATATTCAGCAGAACAGGGACATAAAGTAAGCAAGCATAAATTGCAACTACAGAGAATACAGGTCAAGTACCTGGGATATGTGGTATCCAAGTAGGGTAGAACATCACATTACGATAGGATGGTAGCAATCTCATAAGCACACAAGCCAACTAACAAGAAGGGAATGAAGTCCTGTCTGGGCTGACTAACATTTGTCAAAGCTGGTTACCAAACAATGCTTTGGAATCCGCTGTATTGTCTGCCTTAATCTTTAATACACCTATGGCAGCACAACACATACTACACTGGATTACAGTAGCAGAAACAGCTTTCTGCAGACTAGAACGATTGATAGCTTCAACATCTGTAGTAGGTCTCCTGAATAATCATAACACATGTTGTCAGACTGTAGATTGTAAGCGGAGATATATGACGTCAGTCTTGATGCAACAGCATGGAAGTAAGCAACGCTACATAGCTCACTACTCATTGCAGTTGGACACTGTGGCATGGTCAGTGCCACATTGTGTACAGGCAGTTGTTGTAGCACCCATGGCAGTACAGGCCCCGGCCTTAATGTTACTAGACCACCCTCTCACTGTGAGAATGTGTCATGCAGTTGCGATCAGTCTGCTGCAAGAGAAGATAGCATTCCTGACCCATGCTAGACATTTGTCTTGTTTGACCATACCACTGAGTCAACCTCATATGGTGATTGAACGTTGTACAACATGAAACCTATCAACGTCACGTCCGACACCTGTGTATGGCACACCACACAGTTGCCTATACGAAATGGATTAAATAACTACACACAGACATGATATCACTGATATACCCTTAGATGATGCAGAGGTGACAATTAATGTGTACGGATCATGTAGACAGAGTCCAACAGGAACGAATCAAGTAGGGTATGCAGTAGTTATTGATAATGAGATTGTAGACGGCCAAACCCTGCAGCATAACGTGTCTGCTCAAGCAGCAGAATAGATAGCTTTAACACGTGCTTGTACTGTAGTGGAAAACTGATGTGTGGACATATGTCCCGATAGTCAGTATGTTGTCTGTACAGTGCATGTTTATGAGCAGCAGTGGAAGAATAGGGAATGATAACATCCACCGGTAAACCGATTAATCATGCGCAATTGATCTTGAATGCATTAGACTCCATTCAGTTACCCACTAAAGTAGGTAATTGTAAATGTGCAAGTCATAGAAAGCAACAGGATAACAGTAGGAAAGGTAAGGCATGAGCTCATGCATCTGCAAAACAAGCAGCCTCACAGTTGGAAAGTGTTTGTGTGAATGAGGAATGACAAACCTCAGACAGTTTAGATGTAGAAATTTTACAAACAATGCAAACATCAACTACGAAAGCAGAAAAGCCGGCGTGGGTATGACGAGGAGCAATCCCTGAACACGGACTGCACATATCCACAGTGATAAAGCCAATATTAACGTCTAATGTATTCAGATATGCGGCTTTGTGGAGCCATGGGTAGAGACATGTCTCAACAGGGGGGATGGTACATTTGGTTAACAGAATACCCCTAACATACGGAATTACGAACCACATACAAACATCATGAGCAGCGTGTCACATTTGCAGCAGATATCATGCACAGGGAGCATTTAAACCGAAGGGAGTGAGTTTACCTACACCACCATAACTGTTCCGTACTATTTGTATGGAGTTCATACATCTGAATAAATGTGAAGGGAACAAATACTGTTTAGTGATTACACATATATATAATCATAGTGGGTAGAAGCATTCCCAACCATGAATCCGGATGCAGCAGCAGTGGCAAAGGTGCCAGTAAAATAAAGTATCCCTAGATCTGGCATGCTGTAAAGAAGCTACAGTGACAATAGAACACATGTAGTGAACCAGACAATCACGCAACCTGGGGGATTATTTTGTATTTCCATGAATGTAAATTGCATGTACAACCCACAGTCAGCATGACTGCTGGCGCCGTAAAGTGGGATCCCGAGAAATAAGTAGAGGAGGTTGGTGGGTGACATCCAGACGACTTACATGTGCTGTCTACCTCTAGCATTGCTGAGCATGACAACAGTTCCAAATGTAAAGTGCTGCACGCACTTCGAAGTAGTATGTGGAATGGCATATCATGTGCCAGAGTGGAAAGCTGTCATGCCTGCAGAACCGGAGGTCGATGGCTCATTAGCAGGTGACATGAGAGGATTGTTAACCAATAACACTGTTCTTCAGTTAAAGTCTTTTACAGATAAAGAGCAAACAAAGACGGACGCATAGCTGACACCAGTATCCTGTGTGTATGTCACTGTTATCCAAAGAACATTATTGGCAAGTGGAAAGTGTGAAGGTCTGTACCAGCTCATGTTGGCAACGCCTACTGCAGTAAAGTTTGCAGAGAGGTCGTCCTGGGTCCACCTCACATTTTTCAAACCGGTAAAGGATATCAAGTCTGATTGACATCTTGTAGCTGATATACCATAGAGCCTGAATCACCCGGGCAAGACTGTATAACAATACAAAGCAACCCCAAAGACATTTTGTTTGCTGTCCTAATGGTTATACACCTATTAACCATGTTTGTGTTTACTTTACATTTGCTGGGACCTTACCTGCACATAACTACACGGATACAAATACTGATACGTGATGAACTGGCCACAGAGTGTCTTCCACACTTCAACAAATACCTAGGCATGATGTGTGTGCATATACAGACTATGAACACTTTAAATTGCTGTGTTTGTACTGCCATACGTACATCATATGGAGGACTTCCGATGCATGTTGTCCCCTTGGGGATAGATTGAGACTTGTGAATATTTACACTTTGATACAGGTTCTGTGAGATCACAGGACAACGTGGCACTGTACTTACCTGTTACACAAAAAGGAATTGTATGTTATCATAAACATGATACAGTTTCAGTTTGTGGGAGTATTTGTAACATAACTGTGTCTTACGAATGTCATATAACAGCCAATGATCACAGTACTACTTGTAGCACCATTCATTATTTGTATTGAAACATTATGAGAACAATGTGGAAGGATGTGCAGAAACATCCTGAATTGTATAAATAGTCCTCTGTTAGAGACAGGAAAATGTTACATGCAGAGGTAACCCGCATCAGTAGTAAAGTAGAATATTG
Source organism: Protopterus annectens (assembly GCF_019279795.1). NCBI lineage: Eukaryota > Metazoa > Chordata > Ceratodontiformes > Protopteridae > Protopterus > Protopterus annectens. Next base: position 1,318,675,725 of record NC_056729.1, read on the forward strand.
TTATGTTGTTTGTGGGAAAAAAGCATATCAATGGTTACCTGGGAATTGGTCCGGCAGTTGTTATTTGGGTTATCTGGCTCCAGTCACATGACATACTGCACAATTGCCTCTGGGTGCGAAACGTACTATAACACATATAGCTCGAAGAACTGGGAACACAGTCGAGAAACCTAGTAATCCAGTGGGTGAAATGGAAGCTGTTCTGACATTCCAGTCTTCTGCAAGAGATAAAGGAATACCGATTCATATGGACTTGTGTGACAGCGTCATAACCTGGGCTGGAACACTCCCAGCTTGTGGAGTAGTGAAATCAATCAGGGAACAGAGGAAGTTATCAAAACCTGTCGGAGGGATGATGAATGTGACTTTCCACTCTTGAACTTGTGACTGATGAACTGGATGCAATGAGAACTGTTGTGTCACAAAATGTAATAGCGCACGACTGCACCGTGGCGCCGAGAATTGGTACGTGCGCGCTTATTAAAGAAGATCGCTGTGTCCAACTACCACATGAAAAGACCAAAATCAACGCCCACCTAGAGGTAATACAGCAGGTGTCATCCATGGCGGAACCAGGCCCAAACCCACTGACGAACCATTTCCACAAACCACTGAATATCATGATTGCCATTTGTGTTGTTCTGCTCATATTGGGAGCATGTGTCTATTGCGGGATACTTTGCATGTAAGTATTAGTCAGGGACTCTGGCGACATATCTGTACCCGAGACTATGTATCAAGACCTGTAGTGGTATTTGTCAATAGAAAATGCAATCCTTCTTGAAATGTACAACAAATTGCTTGCCTAGTTAAACGTTCCAGAGAGGAAGAGGCTAGGGAATGAAATAATGTTGTATATGTTTCTGGATAGAATAGAAGCAATCAAAGGAGGGAGAATGTTAGCAAAATTCATATTTAAACATATATATGACGTGCAACTTTAGAAGCAAATAGTGTATAATGCATATTATTCTATCGTACAATATGGCAGTAGAGCTTATCATGCATGTAATTGCCTGTAGTGTAGCTGCAGTGTGATTGAACCCTGACCCTAGCAGTAACCAGTGCAGCAGGTGTATGTCATTCAGCATTAGTCATCTGCTCGGTTAGAGAATAATACATGTATGTACAGGTATATCTGTCATCCTTCCACTGAGGAGGATAGGCTTGTGAGCTGTAACACAGAGTACAGCTGCTCAGCAAAGAGACAAAGGAACCTAGTAGGAAATGGAGTGAGGACCGGATCTGAACAGTGTTGGAACCGTGACAGAGCAGAATTTACCGAAGTACAGTCTAATTGAATATGTGGCTCGCACGGTTGTGCTATCCTCATGGGAAAACATTTAATAAGCATTACCTGAGCACTGTTGTAGGAATACAACGTTGTGGACTCTAGCAATGTAAATGCCTTGTGACTGACCACATCATTAATGTGTGCAAAAGATGATAATATACACAATGCTCATACAGATGTAACATGTATAGAGTACAACAAATGTCTACACTTTTACTGCATAGTTCTTTGCCTCCTGCTGCACAGTAGTAAAACGTTATTAATCTCAGCTTCCTGTGTTATTGACTGTCATTTTGAAAATATGAATGAGTGTTACAGTTTGATTTAAACAACTTAATTGACAGATGTGTACGTTCTAGCATGGGAATAGGTCAAGCCAACCATCACAATGTCCATGTGTACCACATACAAACAGCCAGTAACACGCAGTAGTAGTGCATGAAGGCATACACGACTGTGGGAATAGTACAGGACATATGGCAGGTGCCAAGTGCAGATGCATGACACAAACCCCAGGATGGGTGTCCCTGCAAAGAGGAACATGTGCCAACCACAACTCCCACAGATGTACCGGCAACAAAACCACATGGCAAACACACAGAAACACTACTGTCCAACACACGACTGCAACGGAGCCTGGTCAAACACCAACATGAAGCATGCACAAACAGGGACTTGTGTAATGTTTGCCTTAACACCCCCATAGGCCAAAGAAGAATAGAATGGACATATGCATGTAATGTTGTGAAGGATGTGTGGTAGTCCTCAGTATCACAGTGTTAGGGACACAGATACACTGTCATCAACTGTGACGTATGTGCACTGTACACAGCATACCTGCATGTAATACAGAGGACAATCATGTGCCACAGAAATATACACTGGAGAAAGAGTATAGGGGATAGACAATTGTAAATGTGACAAACTATGAATATAGGTTCATATGACCATAGGTACAGGGTAGGCCATCGTCCCAGGTTCAGCCATAACACTACACCATAGTTAAGATGACTTTGCCAACCTTCTGTGCTTCAGATAAAATACTCATGATTTTGCTGTACCTCCGTCAAGCAGTGATAATGATGTAATCCCTGGCATATACCTGAAATTCTCCATCCAATGGACAACATACCCGCGAACAAGGCTAGGAAGGATCTCTGTCTCACATGTACTGTGATGTAGATCCACAGCATTATGAGTGTCTGGGTGATATATGTGTCACTCAAACACATCCCATTAATGACCGTGACAAGGTAAATGTCACCTGCCCTAGTGGTTCTGGGGGATGCAGATACAGTAGGTGAAGCATGCACATGACATATGGGTTGACATGGCCTCGTATGTCAGGCACAGGTCAACACTAAACAGCAGGTATGTGACGTAATGTGGCAGGGGTCCTACAAGTGGGGCAGCATTACACAAAATGATGTCATCCTGCATCTGTACAACAATTAACCTATGAGGGCTTCCCAGCTGCTGTAGGTGTATGGTCAGATACAGTCTGAATGGGGCAATGTAGTAAATCATAGGTGTAACACGTAATGGGTACAAGGAGACAATGACCTAGCCTGATGTAGATGTGAATCCCTGCACAAACAGGTGGGCAATGTAGAAGTCCCACACAACCACGATAGCAACGTGTGTGTTGAATGAATGGTGACCGACAAACTCTGTCCCCTGATCCCTGGTAATCACCCCTGTGCTGAGTGGACAGCCACCTATATGCTGGACAGGGGTGACCTAGTAGTTCTCCACAGGTATGATGTTGCATTACTTAGCATTTAGCTGTGGGACATGTCCCTGACAGCAGATATGCATATCTGGGAGGCCCCTTTGAAGGATATCTGTGTCAGATGTCCGTCCCACTATGGCACCTGTTTTGCAGTCATCTACAAACAATGTTGCCCACAAAACCCCTGTGTGTGCCTGTACCGTGGAAATGTAGATGTATGACAGGAGTGGACCCACGGAAGGGCCCCATGGGACACCACTTGCGACAGGCAGTAGGTCTGACACGCTGCCAGCAACTATGACTGTGTGGGTTGTGTCGCATAGACAGTTTCCAACACATTCTGTGATGTACGTGTCCACATCCCAGCCAATGGGTTTATCAACGATACTTGAGGGGGGTAATGTGATGAAGGCCTTTGCCAGGTCGAGGTAGGCTGTATGGACTGCAACACCCCATCAATGGCCTCGGTGACTGTCCCGAAAATTTCACCCATGCTTTAAAGGCATGAACCGCCCCTGAACAAGACAAACCGTGTTGGATGCAAAGTATGTATGTCCCCTATGCAGTCATATACGAGCCGCAGTATGATCCCTCCACATGTCTTTGCAGATAGGTCTCCTCATGGTAATGGGACAGTAATAACCAGGCCCAGTGGAGGCATTGGCCCTGTGACGTGGGACTACAGTTGCCATGCGACACAACCTGGGTACCTTACCTGAGGTGAGGCTACAAAGAAATAGCTGTCCTAACTGTGGGTCTAATACCTCAATGAGATAGTGGAGTACACAGTGGGGTCACCAGCTGGTCTCATGGATGCTATGTCCACTACCCTGAGAGAGCATGTCCCACCTGTGTGTCACGGAACATTTGTTGACCACAAACCGCTGGTACAGACATCTCCTCATGTGTTGGGAGGGTGTGGAGATGTCCATACTGGACTTGTCAGCCTGTTTGTTGGCAATGTGTGTATGTTGAGTAAACTCCACCTCTTTGTGAACCCAGTCAGAGCATATGTGGGTGTGACCTCCCAGGTGTTGAGCATAGCAACTGATGGTGGTATGATTGTCAGCCAGGTCCATGTAGGTATATCTGTGGAATGTGCCCTGGACCATGGCACGACAGTGTGTAACTCTACACATATGATGACCAAGGGTGTCATACCTCACAAGGTGTCTGCTCCACCTTGTAGTAGCCACCTCCTCGTGTTGCACATCCTGTGTATGGCTGGGGTACACCACACTGGATGCTTGGCATTGGTACAATGAACCACAGTTGGTTAAGTGAATGCCAGGTTCATGCAGTCCTGTAGGTACTGGTAGATGGCAAATGTGATTGATGCAGTGGCTGCAGTACTGTCGACCACTGGCTCAGGGTCCTTAAAGGAGACCACAGTAGTGTGCAGAATTGTGTAGTCTGCCTCTGAGCAAGCAATGTGTATGGTAACTGGCAACACTCGCAGCAACGGATGCCAATAGCAGAAGCCAATGTCCAAATAACATAGATTAACTTCTGCATGATAATATGTCTTATCATACATGTATTGACACGTGTGTGCTAATTACAATTGCAAATGGCCGGTAAGACTGGCCTAAAGTTCCCATGATGCACACAGTCTGGAGGTGTTGTTCCGATAATAAAGTGGCAATACCACCCAATCGTGACCGCTGGGTATGAAAGTGGTTGCTAACCTGCAACATTGGATGTACACCATTGGGTTCTGGTGTCGGAAGACATGGTTCCTGTAGCACTACACAGTATGGGTAGACAAGCAGACATCCGCGATTGCTGAACACACAGCATCAGTGAAACCCACTGCTCACAAGGACACAGTCCGACAAGCTCTACACTTTACATATGCACAGTGGTGTCCATTGTAGGACCCAAAAATTGTGGAAAGAACAGAATAATGTCTTATTTCAATGCGCACCTGAACTCATTGTCGTCACAGGTACACATATGCACCGCAAGCGTGTTTAATGTTGCTGATAGCTGTCCATGTAATGCAGCACAGATGCACAGAAATACCCAGGGTACCGGGTCCATAGAACTGCGTCCACATCACAGTCCCGCACACATGACGGATGTGTAATGGGTACTGTCAATTGTTGCAGTCAAGGGATTCTGGGTATGTAGACTCTGGGCTCGGTGTTGTTTCGCAGGCAATCCTTTGTCCCGCCCGGTGGGAGGGATGTGCGTAGCACCTGCCTTACTCTCCGCTAATAATGCAAACCATCCACCGGAGAATGCTAAATGCAGGTGTGGAATGTGTACAGCCCTATACTAGTGTCCAGTAGGCAATTCACATGGATGGACACCCGTATGGCCAAGATGGCACCCACAACTGCAAACCCGTGTAAATTACATAGCCGCGGTAAGGCATAACACAGGAAATACACATAGGGACTACAGTTGACATTCCACATACAAAGCCGGACCGTCGTGCCAACACCGGCGTACACAGCACTCAATCTGCCAGCAACAGAATGAGGAGCACCCGCTACCGTACAGCGGAACAGATGTGCGACCTGTGGAACACATACTAATGGCACACACACAACGTCAAGTAGGATATGTAAACTATGGCATTCCCACCTATGAAGACAACATGGTTAAATGAAAACATAGGTAATCAACATGTTCCGTGGTGTTATATTGGAAATACGGTGACGGATATGTCCCATTGGGATGTCTGAGGTTTATATGAAGCAGTTGCTAACCAGCATCTTTGGATGTATGTCATTTGTTCACAGTACTAAATCACCTGGTTATGTAGCACCATGTAGACTGGGTAGTGAAACAGACATCCGCGATTGGGGAACATACACCAGCAGTGAAAAGCACTGGGCAGTTGGACACAGTCCAGCAACATCTAACTTGACATATGCACATCGGTGTCCATTGTAGGACCCAAAAATTCCATTCATGGAATGCCTGCTAGCTTCCTGCATTACTCACGTGCTCTCATTGTCGTCACCACGTCACAGGTACACATATGCACCGCAAACGTGTTCAATGTTGATGATAGCTGTCCATGAAATGCAGCACACATGCACAGAAATACCCAGGGTGCCGTGTCCATAGAACTGCATCCACATCACAGTCCCGCACACATGAAGGATGTGTAATGGGTACTGTCGACTGTTGCAGTCAAGGGAGTCTGGGTATGTAGAATCTGGCCTCGGTGTTGTTTCGCAGGCAATCCTTTGTCCCGCCCCGTGGGAGGGATGTGTGCGTAGCACCTGCCTTACTCTCCGCTAATAATGCAAACCATCTACCGGAGATTGCAAAATGCAGGTGTGAAATGTGTACAGCCGTATACCAGTGTCCAGTAGGCAATTCACATGGATGGACAAGCGTATGACTAAGATGGCACCCATAACTGCAAACCCCGTGGAATTACACTGCCGTAGTAAGGCATTATACAAGTAATACACATAGGGACTACACTTGACATTCCCCATACAACAAACACAGACAACCAGCCGATGAAGTCCAAAGCAAAGACGAGGTACTGTAGACACCGTCAGTGACCACTCAGAGCACACCAGTAATTAAATGCAGTCACCATAGTTTACTGAAGCTCTTTTCGTCTGCTTCATAAGCAGACTTATTCAGAATACATACAATGCAGTCCAACCTACTGCATGTAAAACCCTTAATTGGTCAGTAAATTAGATGTGCTAGGTATTACTTGCATGCCTTAAAGGCAAACAAGCAAACAAACTTTACTTGGGTTACAGATTCCACACAGTGAGGACATCAGACATTGCTTCGAAAGGTACATTCTTCATAGAGAAATAGAAATATATGTATATATATGAAAGATGAACCAACATAATGTTTTCCAAATGTCTGACTGTGTAAGCTACATATATATGTTCTACGGACTGTGCCAATATATTAAAAGAACTGCAGACACCTAGTAATATAAATGAACCATAATATACACAGATAAACCGTATGATTATGACTAATGTAAAATAGACCAACGAAATGTAAAGATTCACAATGTGGTAATGTAAATATTCATTTAGAAGGTTACTTAAATAAATCAATTCAGACATCCATGTCAAAATACTAACAGAAGGCCAGCGAGGTGCCTGCCCTCACATGTACTGGGATGTTGTTCCACAGCATAGTGCGTGTCTGGGTGATGAATCTGTCCCACCAACACGTTCTATTAATGACAGTGTCAAGGTGTACGTCACCTGCCCTTGTGGTTCTGAGGGATCTAACTTCTTTAGGTGAAGCATACTCATCAGATCTGGGTTCGACATAGCCTTGTATGCCAGGCACAGGTCACCTCTGGGCAAGTGGTATGCAACTGTATACATCTGTAATTCTTTCAGTTGGTCAGTATAACACATATTCCTGAGACCCTGCATCTGTTTGTCGATGAACTGTTGGTGCCTTTCCAGCTGCTGCAGGTGTCGGGTCACATACATTCTGAATGGGGCATTGTACCCAATCATAGATCTAATGAGTGATGAGTACAAGGGGACAATGACCTCCCCTGATCTAGATGTGAATCCCTTCATGATGATGTGGGCAATGTGGAAGGTCTACCTAACTACGTTAGCAACATGTGTGTCTAACGAACGGTTAACAACAACCCGGGTCCCCAGATCCCTGGTAACTCCCTCTGTGCTCAGTGGATTGCCACCTATATGGTAGCTAGGGGTAACCTTGTTCTTCCCGAAGGGTATGACTATGCATTTCCCGGCATGTAGCTGTAGGCCATGTCTCGGGCACCACTTATCCACATCTGTGAGGCACTCCTGAAGGATATCTGTGTCAGATGTGTGTCTGACTATGGCACCCAGTTTGCAGTCATCTGCAAACATTGTCACCCATACCCCCCTGTGTTTGCTTGTACTTTGGAAACGTAGATGCTGAAAAATAGTGGACCCAGGACTGGGCCCCATGGGACACCGCTTGTGACTGGCTGTGAGTATGACATGGCGCCAGCAACTATGACCATGTGTGTTCTGTGACTTAGCCAGTTTGCAACCCATATGGCGATGTATGGATATACGTTCAAGATGACGGGTTTATCACTGATGCCCGAGGGGGGTATTGTGTTGAAGGCCTTTGCCAGGTTGAGGTAGGCTGTATGGACTGCTTTACCCTCATCAATGGCCTTGGTGACTGATCCTACAAAGTCAAACACGTGTAAAAGGCATGATCTGACTTTGACCAAGCTAAACTGGGTTGTATCCAAAGTATGCGAGACCCCTATGTCTTTATCTATGAGTTCCATTATGATCCCTCTCCATGGCTTTGCAGATAAGGCTTGTCAAGCTAATGGGATGGTAATAACCAGGGTCAGTGGAGGCACCATCTATGTGAAGTGTGACTACAGTCGCCTTGTGCTACTACTGGCATGTATCCTGAGGTGAGGCTAAGATTAAACAGCTGTCCTAAGTGTGGGTTTAATTCCCCATAGAGTTCATGGAGTACACAGCTGGGACACCATCTGGTCCCATGGATGCTGTGTTGACTGCCTTGGAGACAGCATTTCCCACCTGTGTGTTACAGATGTTCCAGGATCTACAAGTCTCAGGTATAGATAACTCTCCATGTGGGGGAGAGGAAATGTTAGCACTGAACATGTCAGCCAGTATGCTGGCAATGTGTGTAGGTTCAGTCATCTTCACATCATTGCGAACCCAGTTCGAGCATATCTGGGAGTGTCCTCCCAGGTGTCCAACATAGCTAAAGAAGGACTTATGAATGTCTGTTGAGTCCTTGTTAATTTCTCTGTTGAATGTTCCCTGGATGATTTCATGACAGCTTGTAGTTCTTCACATATAATGAGCAAGGGTGTGTTACCTTACAAGTATTCCGCTTTAACTTGTACTATCTACCTCCTGTCGTTGTAGAGCTAGTTCATGGCTGGGGTCCACCAGACTGCATGCTTGTCTGTGGTACAAAGAGTCTCAGTTTTGTATGGGATTGCCTGATCCATGCAGTCCTGTAGGTGCTGGTGAAAGGCATATGTACGTGATTCAGCGGTTTGAGTGATGTTCACCACTGGCTCAGGGGCCTTAAAGGAGACCACAGTAGTGTTCAGAAGTGTGAAATCGCTTTGAGAAAGGCATATGTATGGTAACCGCACCACTGTACACATGGAACATCATGGCAATACACCACGGCTGGATGTGGGTAATGCTGGACATACCCACGCAGACATGGCGTTCGAGTCCGATGCCCGAGGGACCACACACATTACCGCCTTAGGCATAGGCCAAGTAGGCAGCCGTCTAGGGCGCTGCTCTACTCGGGCACCTTTCCAGAGGTTGTTTGGTGTGGGTAGACCAGGAGGGTAGCGGGTGATGTTGCGGTGGCAACTTCTGCCTAGGGCACCACTTAACCTAAGGCCACTCTTCCCGTGGGTAATACAGCAGTACCCACACCCAGACGCGGGTCATTGCTAGTATGGCATATCATCTATGGCAAGAAACCATATATTCCCAGACATAATGGCACAGCATAATGCCTGTCCGCCGTCCAAACGCAGACATACGTCACCCACGGCGGTGCGGACGTACTGCGCGAGATGTCCATTACCAATGTCGACATTGTCTCGCTTTGTGAAACAAACTCCACATAGCGATTCAATACTAAACAGCGACGGAGAACCCTATGTCCCCGTGGCTGAGCTGTTCAACCTGTTCCGCCATGTTAAATGTGTGTAGCACAGCGGAACCGGCCCAAACCAAGCAACGGACATGTCTGTGGCTCAGTGAAAGCCGTCACGCAATGGTAAACCCATGTAATATTGCGACACAGGTCATACATACCGAGGGTTAGTAATGGAAATAGGTCCGTTCGACCAGACCGTGTGCAATTAGTATAACAAGATCTACAACGGGTACACCGGCCAATCGGCGCACACGGTTATGAATAATTGGGTGACATGGTACCATAGACACGGACAAAACGTGCCCATGTGACTCATCTAACATTCGTACACGGTCAGGGCAGTTCCGTACACTGGGCGGACAAGACCAAACCCAAAGCACCACAGCAACACCCTGACAATCAAAGGCCTGTATGCGTAGGGGATATAAGCACCTGTCATCTGAACATCCCTGCGGTCACGACATATGCATCCTGGGCCATGAGCGAGGGGGAATAAGGAATGTTTAACATGCAGTACCGCACCTTTCCCAGGAGGTGAATGGATGCCTGTGACGGCGTGACTGCGGGGATATGTAAATGTACTTAAGTACCATGGGTATGCATATTAATGACACCGAACAGCTAACGTGTAGTGGTCACAGTAACTGGCAAACGTGAATGCAGTCACATTTGAATTACGACTATGGAACATATAGATGTGAACATGTACGTAATGCGTCCATGCTGCAAAGACTGTTACATGTATAAAGTTGTAAGTGTGTTCTGCACACGTTCGTCAACCGGATCAGACATATGTTACCAGAATAGTCACAACTAACACATAACACGTAACCACACAGACCCAGTAAACATTTATAAACAGAATACGGATATGCATGTGCGCCTGCGCGTAACCCACAATTAGGAAATGCGAGTGTGTGTGTGCGTGTGTGATCCACTGGAAGCAGGGAAGGTTAAGGATGTGTCCTCCACTCATTTACATTCATAATTGTACAATATATGCTTAAATAGTACTTTCTGATTCCATGCTTTGGAATCGTAATGCTACAATTATACACATTGATATAAAATATCCTGATCAACACACTACATTCTAAGGTTTACTCACAACAATTATCAACTATGTTTCAAGATACTGATTGTATTGACCAATATTGTATTTATATTAACACATTGTTGTCGTATTATTGTTTCCATGAAGTAATGTATGCAACACTGATTTGTATATGTCACGTCATAATCAAGACTTGTAGCACTGTCCACTTAACTATGAGCAGGTTTATTGATTATTTAACTTTAAACTGACTCTGAAGGAAGTGTATAAGGGACAACTATGTAATGCATTTCGTGCTCCGATGATGCCCCATGTTAGTAGGTGAAAGAGCTCCGTACCGTTTGACTGTGGAGTCTATCGATTTTGTCATTGTCTGTTTTGGCTGATATATGTTCAATAATGTCGTTTATGAAGATGGGCAGGATGCACGGTTTGCTGTATTTCCGCTTACTGGCACGTGGATATAGATAGGCCAAGTAATACATAATATGGGTAGTCAAGCAGACATCCACGATTGGGGAACATACAGCGGCAGTCAGAACCACTGGCCAGATGGTGACAGTCCAACATGTTCTACACTTTACATATGCACATCGGTGTCCATTGTAGGACTCCAAAAATAGTTGCGTTTACACCTTCGATATGCTGAGATCGGCCAGACAGAGTGTCAGACGTGACTACAGCACAGCTAGACATGCACCACCAGCGTGTTTAAGGTTGATGATACCTGTCCATGAAATGCAGGACATATGAACAGAAGTCCCCAGATTGTCGTGTCCATAGAAGTGCGTCCACATCCCAGTCCCGCACACATGAAGGATGTGTAATGCGTACCGTGGGGGTTTGCAGCCATGGGATCCTGGGTATGCAAAATGGGGCTCGGTGTTGTTTGGCAGATAATCCGTTGTCCCGCCCCGTGGGAGGGCTGTGGGTATAGCACGTGCCTTACTCCCCACTAAGGATGCAAAGTATCCACTGGGTAATGCTAAAAGCAGGTGTAAAATATGTTCAGCCCTACATCAGTGTCCAGTAGGCAATTCCCATGGATGGACAAGTGTACGACCAAGATGGCACCTATAACTGGACAGCTGGTGGAATTACACAGCTGCGGTAAGGCATAACACAGGAAATACATTAGGGACTACAGTAGACACTCCCCATACAAAGTCAGACCGCCGTGCGAATACCGGCGTACACAGCAGTCGATCTGCCAGCAACAACATGAGGATCACTCGCTTCCATACTGCGGAACAAATGGGCGACCTGTGGAACACATACTAATGGCATACTAACAACCTAAACTACGAAGGTCATACGATGTTTCAACACTAGCGTTCCCGCATATAACGAACATGCTTCAATGAATAAATAGGGTATGCATGTTCTGTCTGGGAACCTAAAAACAATCT